>NC_140962.1:17661315-17691315 GCF_056783735.1 Eptatretus burgeri | reverse complement strand
TCGGTCATCAAGGTCGAGCTCGTTCTGTGGGTCTTGGTCGCTCACAAGGTCTTCAACCAAACCAACAATTTCACCCCAAGTTGTGTCAAAAGCAGTATTTTAATTTTGTATTTCTGATACAATTTCCTTTGAGAGAAAATATTAATGGATTAATTAAGTGATTTAATTATTAAATTATTATATGCTTAAATCAAACTTTGTAACTTGGAAAAGAAAATCCCACCTCAATAGATAAGAGGTTTGAATCCAGTTCATCAACTTGAAGGTTTAGTTCCATACAAGTAGTAGAACTTCAAGGAACTCCAAAGTCATCCCACTCAAGCTCATCACAGCAGTCCATTCTCAGTGAAAGTAAAAATATGTTTAAATTCAGTCTGGGTTTCAAGCCTTTATAGAGAAAGGCTGGTGGGTGTGGTTTCCTTTGGAAACCCCCTGGTCAATAACAGGAAAGCCTTGTGAGTCAGAGATTAACTGGGAATGATGTAAGAGTCGGTGGTCCTCACAAAAGAGGGTGGGGCTTAGGAAAAGTGGAAGTGGTTTATGAAAAGTGGGCGTGGCTTAAGTAAAAGTGGGAGCGGCTTATGCACAAGTGGGTGTGGCTTATGAAAAGTGGGCGTGTCTTATGAAAAATAATCTGTGGATCAGGAGGTGGTCAAACAAGAGCATTGAGAGAAGTTTATCATTTTATTTCTGCTCAAAAGAGACGCATAAACCAAGAACCAAGTTCTAAAATAATATTTGTGAATATACTCGATGGTGATGAATGTAATCAAAAAATTAATTTATTACCGAGTGAACATGAACAAATATTCATTGGATCACTCTTTGAGTGGATTGAAGTGCTTTAATCAGTAAGTCTCAGTTTAACATTTGCTCAATGGGACAGAGATTGGTCTCCTCTTGGGCCTTGAGTCAGACTCAGAGGGGGGGAGAATCGGTCTCAATTTAACATTAGTTTGTATGGGAGAGGGAGAAAATCATTCTCCTGCTTTAGGTTTTTTTAAGGGTTGTCAGAGAGTTTTCCCATATTCATTTGTATGGTGGGGGGGGAGGAATCAGTCTCCTGTTTTGGGTTTTTTCAGGGTTGATTCAGAGAGTTCCCCATTTTTTCCCATTCATTTGCATGGATGCCTTAGAAACCCCATTTATCCTCTACTCATGGGGTTGAGCCTGCAGGCGGGTCTGGAGGAGTGAAAAGGTGAAATGCAGGCCATGGTTTGGAAAATGGCGACACCACGTGGCGGAACGACCGAACCGAGGGGGAGTGCGGAATGTATTCGGTCCGCGATGGAGACGGGTGAGGTCGGGATGATGAGCGACGCCATGACAATTATGGGGGAAATTAATAAACTCGGAAACGAGGGGACGACGGAAAAATTAAAGGAGGCGATGGAGATGCAGAAAATAGAAGAGACACGGGAGATACATCAGGAGACGGAGACGCAGAAATCGAAAGAGGGGAACAAATTACATGATATTACAAACGAGCACACACAGGTAGAGATAGGAGTTGACAATGAGGACGAGTATGGGGAATGTTTCCTGACCCCGTGCGAGCATCAGGATAGCCTCCCTCAGGAACAGAGGGAGAGGATAAGCTCCCTCGAAGTGGACTGCGACCAGGTGAGTCCGGTAGAGCCATACGAGGTTGAGCGGGTGCATGGTACGAACGGGTCCATGCAGAGTTTGGGGGGGGGTAGAGACCCCGGGACCCCTTGAGTTAACACGAATCCCCGATGTGATTGTCCCGGAATGTGTTGAAATGTTTGCCAGAAGGTAAGTATCGTGCAAATGACATGGAATGTGTGGAAATGGGACATGGATGGATCCAGACGGGAGACAGGAAAAGCAAGCCTGGAAGGCTGCAAAGGGTTAATTTGGGTTCGGGTGATGGCGCATACGAGGTCCATGGCGCATTTCGTGCACGGCCCGCACGCGTGCGTCTGGGTCATTCCATGTCAAATCATCAAAGAATCTGCCGTCATCTCTCAGATTTTTGTAAAACTTTGGGAACCAATTGGGACCCATGAAAAATGGCAAGAACTCAAATATTTTTGCTTATAGCCTCTTAATTAGTGAGATACAGACTAACGAACTTTGGACTAATTAGCACGACGTCGTGAATTCAAATGGCCATATCTCTAAAAGTATAACACTTAGAGAGCTGGTTTTGGTGTCATTTTAAAGGTATTTTCATGCCCTATGAATTTGTCTGGGCAAAATTTTCCTCCCTCCAACCACAAAAAAGTTATCACAAAATATAAACTTCAATCGTGAATCCCCAAAAAATGTATCCTTCAAATTTCCTCAAATTCATCCCAGAGGTACCTTATGATGTCAAGAAGCTTCCACATAAGTTTTGTGATGGGCACTCCAATAGTTTCTGAGATATGAGCAATAATGTACAAGTACGTATGGCATAAAGGTTCGAAAATCAGCATTTGTAATGTATTATACAATCATTCCAACCAAGCCATGACAGGGAACACAGGGAACGACCATCAATTGCTTTGAAGTATCATATACTTTCATTTTCAACTGGGCCTGAGGGGAAGAAACAAGTGCTGCTGTTGCTGCATTGAAGAGGAAATTGAAAGCCTAAGTCAGGTTCGTGAACACTGTGAACTTGAACTCACTTATTGATTGTATAATACATTACAAATGCTGATTTTCGAACCTATATGCCATACGTACATGTACATTATTGCTTATATCTCAGAAACTATTGGAGTGCCCATCACAAAATTTATGTGGAAGCTTCTTGACATCATAAGGTACCTCTGGGATGAATTTGAGGAAATTTGAAGGACACATTTTTTGGGGATTCACGATTGAAGTTTATATTTTGTGATAACTTTTTTGTGGTTGGAGGTCGGAAAATGTTGCTCAGACAAATTCATTGGGCATAAAAATACCTTTAAAATGACACCAAAACCAGCTCTCGAGGTGTTATACTTTTAGAGATATGGCCATTTGAATTCGCGACGTCGTGCTCATTAGTCCAAAGTTCGTTAGTCTGTATCTCACTAATTAAGAGGCTGTTAGCAAAAATATTTGAGTTCTTGCCGTTTTTCATGGGTCCCAATTGGTTCCCAAAGTTTTACAAAAATCTGAGAGATGACGGCAGATTCTTTGATGACTTGACATGGAATGACCTGTCTGCGCGATCGCAATCCAGCGCGAGAATGCTCCACGTTGGATACAAGCCGGCCACGTGGACGGTGAGAATGTAGATGGCAAATGTTGTATGATATTGGAACGGACAGATCCACATGCGGGCGCATGTGTGAAGCTCCCCTGCTGCGCGCCGCGTGTTCTGTTCGCGGAACATGCAGAGCGGGTTCCCGGGACGATGCGCTCGTGCGGGCCTGCACGGGAAACCGCGCAGGTTATGTGCGTAGGTGACGTCACTGGGACCTCGTGTCGCGCGTTGGCTCGCATGGCGGACCCCTTGAAGGCGAGCGCTTGCGATGCGCAGGGCGACGACAAGGCCCCATGTATTGGCCAACGGAAAGGGACGTGTGTGCTGTAAACTGCCGCCCTGGAGATGCAAGGTTCGTGGGGCCTTGCCCCGAGTACACGATAGCCCGGCCAGGATGTGGTAAGCATCCTGCCTCGGCAAAGGAGCATTAGATAGTGGGAAGGGCTTAGCGTCGATAGACCGGCCTCATGGGGCAGGAACAGTTCCTCATAGGGCCCGTGGAACAAGTTAGAGAGAATGTAAGGTTAGATTTAGAAATGGATTTTGGGAGATACGGATGGACATGGAATGTGTAGTGGGGACGTAGCTTAACACTCGTGTTAAAAGGAACGTGCATTAGTGTAAGGGATGACGGGGCGCACGCATTAGGGGAATTTAGTTATTTTGGGGAAGAGTTAGGGGAAGAATTTTTTTCCCTTCAAATCAGGCTATGATTAATGATTTTCAATGGTTTTCAGAAGAAGAAGAAAAATTCCATTTGGTGTATCTTTAATAATGAACACACTTGTGTGTCAATGGAGATATGGCACCTGTCAAAACAGCCGTTAAAATCTTCACCACTTATTCAAAGTGAATACCATTGACGAAACCACGTGAAGGTGACAATTTCCCTCCTTTATCCCTCATCTATTTCCCTTATCCCAACTTTCTCTCTGTTTCAACAGGATTGACTTGATCAGCAATGGCGACACGCTGCGCAAGTATGAAAAACTGGTTCAAAAAGTTTAAGGTGAAATACACAAAATCATGTCTCCCCAACACCATGTCAAGGGAAAGCAACACTCTTGAGAAACGGTCACCACAACTACCTTCTTTACAAATTTCTAAACACCTGTTGATGTTTTTTTTTTTAATCTTCCCGATAGAAATCAGCAAAAACTGAGGAAAATGAATGTGTCTCGACGTTTCCTGAAAATGAGGTACAGGTGGTACAGGAACCACAAAACACTTCTGAGGAGCAGCAACAAGAGGAGAAATACAATGAACAGGTATCTGGCTTTAGGAGTTCAATCACGTTAACTTCAGTTTTGATACCAATTCTTGCTCAACTTGACATAACTGAACAAACATGACATAACTTTTTGAAATAACTGCAATCACTGAACAAATAATTCATACAGAACTCAAAGAAGCTTGTTACCTCTGCCATGGAAGGTGGATGGAGGTGATGCTTTCACTCTTGACTTTGTCTGTGTTGTCTGTTTGTCCATTTGTTTTACTGTGAGCAGGATATATCAAAAAGTTGGGACGGATTCGACCAAAATTTGGTGGAAAGGTTGGGTCCGTGCCAGGAGGAATTCATTACACTTTGGTGAAGATCCTGATCAGAATCCGGATCCTAGAATTTTTAAAGTGATTCTTCACGCTTGAGAGATTGGTACAAAAATTATATTAGAGCACAATGTCTCAAAAAGCTGTGGATGGATTTGGACGAAACTTGGTAGACAAGGGTGTGCGACAAGGAATAACCAATTCAATTTAGGTGAAGGTCCCGATCCAGATACGACAATTTTGAAAAATTATTTTGAAGCGATTTCTCACTGTTGGGGCCACAATGGGGCCCAAAACGATATATATGGCATGATGCAGTATTTCAAAGAGTTATGCACAGGTTATGACACAACTTGGTGGTTGAATTCGTTAGTTGCAACCAAAATCTAATCGGCTTGTTCTTAAGGTCCAGATTCGGATCCGGCCTATCAGTGGCATACAAAGCGTAGGTTTTTCAGCCTGACATAGGTATGCACTCCACAGAGTGCTGTTTTAGTTATCTACATGGTTTCACTTTTGCAAATTGATGAATTGACACCACGTGTTGAAATGCATGATCAATGGAGTCGTGAGTTTTTTTTTTTCCAATCAGAACAAGAAAATGATAATGATGTCTCAAAGAATTCAGCATTTAGAGCAGATGCAGCAGAATGATCACCAACAGGCAAGTTCTTTCTGAGATTTACTCACAGTACAGTATAGTATTTCCTTTGGTTAATCATGTCTATCATGTCACACAATCCATGCGCTTACCCTCCCGCATGCTATTATTATCCTCGACCTGTGCTGCCTGACATGCTTATCGATCTGACTTGCAGAATAAGTCCATCCTGGTGGAGATGAAAAAAAAAGACGAGCGCTATGAGGACTTGTGTTCTGAAAACAGGGCACACATGCACTACATTAAAGAAATGGACCTCAAGTTGCTGCTCATGGAGGGAAAACTGCAGCAAAGACACCTACAGCAAAATGAAGATGAACAAGAATGGAGAAAACAGGTAGGAACCCTTACATGGTATTTCTTCTTCTTTGTACACCCTTCTGTATGAGTGATTAATTCACTCATTATCATGATCTATGCTTGTATGTGTAAATGATTATCTTTGGTGGTGTTTCTTCTTGATGCTATTTTTGCTTCTTCATGAGCACAATTTTTCTTCTGCACAGATCGATTTGCTTTCACAATTGCTGAAAGGGAAGGACAAAGAAATCGAAGAGATTACATCGAAAAATGAGGGACTTTCAAACATTGTGAGCAAGCTGTCAGAAGTGGACAATCAGCTTCAGGAGCAGCAACAGAATCACTGCAACCAAGTAAGCAATCATTATCAAACATGTGGGACGACAGATGACAAGAGGGGGAAGATCATGTTCACCTCCGCATGTTCTGATGGATTTTAACACCTTGCAGGTCATGCTGCTCATGAGACATTTACAAATGGAAGATTACTAGTGGGGGGAGGGGGGGGATAAGTGGTGCTTGAAAATATAGCATGAAATGAAGTCTTGAACCAGCCTCACATCAGTGTGTTCCATTTATTTTGTCCGTGTATCTTTCATGACTTGAACTACATTTATAATTTGACGATATCTTTTATAAAAATCTTTTTCCAAAGTGTAATTTTTATCGATTTTCACAAGTTTCAGATTCCTCATGATATTTTGTTGCTGATGAAGCTTTCAATCCAAAACGGTGCTTATCACTCATAGGATGGTCGACTTTATCCTTTGGGTCTGATCCAGCTTGTAATGTATTGTCACGCCCTTGAATGACCGCTAGAACTTTCAATGACATGCTGCCTACAGCGACAAACGTTGTGTCCAAATCAAATGCGCTCAATCATCTTCCTCAAATTGATCACGTGCGTGATTGAAAGACTTCGTCGGCAATAGAACATAACAAGGAATGAATCCTTCTCGGGCTATTTTAAAAATATCATCAAAAATAAATTGGCAGTGTTGTGAAAAGCTGGCGGGATGATGTGGGATCGACATGTTTGTGCACTTGTCTCTGAGCCAGCCTGTTTTCAGAAGTGGTGATGTAGTGTAAGAGATGACGGGAGCACGAGTTAGGGGAATTTAGTTAGTTTTCAGAAGATGTAAACTTGAATCTCAGTCCAGATGCAAACTTTCATTCTGATGTCTCAGAGGCAGCGTGATTCATCAATGTGTGTGTGGTCCCTCAGATGGACCTGAAATCAGGCACCCTGTCTTCCGGCGTTAGTTTGTGGACATGAGTGTCTAATACTGGTGTTGATTGTAATTTGTGGAATTCTCTGTGTACTTTGCACCTTCAATCACAATTGAATCCATTTTGTTCTTGAGTGAGGTACCTTCATAAATTCCTGATGTTTATCGATTGAGGGACAGAAGGGGTGCTCAATTGTGGAGCTGTGTGGTCTTGAATATATTTCCAAACGATGTCCGTTCTGGTTCTTGAGCGACGGTGGCAGTTCTGCTTCAGGGTCTCTGCTGACTTTCTCAAAGATAAGTTTTCCGGTTGTTTTTGTCGCGTTTTTACTGTAATTTTGCTACCTCTGCCACCGAAAGTGAAGGAAGTTATGTTTTCACCCTTTTCTGCCTTTGTTTGTTTGTCTGTGTAGAGGACATCTCAAAAAGTTGTGAACGTATCTGGATGAAATTTGCTGGACATGTTTGGTGTGTGACAAGGACGAACTGATTATATTTTGTTGAAGATCCAGATCCTGATCCGACGACTGGAATTATTTCAGTCTTCTTCTTCTTGCATATGGCAGCTTAGCTGCCGGGGTAGCAACCATTTGTTGGAAGCGTGACTGTGTTGCTGATGCAGTGCCCCATCTACCAGTACACACTGGTACTCATTTCGCCGACCTCAGAAGGATGACAGGCTGAGTCAACCCCCTGGTGTATTAATTCAGTGGCTCACGGGGCTTAAACTCAGGACCCTTGGATCCCAAGCTGCCACCCAAACCACGAAGCCAACACCAGGCTCATTATTTCAGTGATTCTTCACCATTGAGAGAATGGGATAAAAAACGAGATATAGCACGATACCTGGTAAAAGTATTGGGCCAGATATGTTCTCGTGGATCTGGCATGACAGGGAGGAGTTTTGCGCTCTCCCGAGTGCCCTTGTCATTTCCAATGTTTGTGTTTTTTGTGGATCAAGAAATGGGTTTCAAATTCTCCCTCTCTCCCCCCTCTCTCTCTCTCTCTCTCTCCCCTCCCTCCCCCCCCCCTTTTCTCTCTGTCTTCCTCTCCCTCTCTCTCCCTCTCTCTCTCCCTCCTCTCCCCCTCTCTTTCTCTGCCACTCCTACAGTCTCTCTTTCTCTCTCCCTCTCTCTCTCCCCCTCCCCTCTCTCTTTCTCTGCCCCTTCCCCCTCTCTTTCTCTGCCCCTCTCCCCTCTCTTTCTCTGCCCCTCTCTCCCTCTCTTAATCTGCCCCTCTCCCCCCTCTCTCTTTCTCTCTCTCCTCTCTCTCTCTCTCTCTCTCTCTCTCTCTCTCTCTCTCTCTCTCTCTCTCTCTCTCTCTCTCTCTCTCTCTCTCTCTCTCTCTCTCTCTCTCTCTCTCTCTCTCTCTCTCTCTCTCTCTCTCTCTCTCTCTCTCTCTCTCACACTATCTCTCCCACTCTCTCTCTCTCTCTCTCTCCCACTCTCTCTCTCCCACTCTTTCTCTCTCCCACTCTTTCTCTCTCCCACTCTCTTTCTCTCTCCCACTCTCTTTCTCTCACCCACTCTCTTTCTCTCTCCCACTCTCTCCCACTCTCTCCCTCTCTCTCCCACTCTCTCCCTCTCTCTCCCTCTCTCTCCCTCTCTCTCCCTCTCTCTCTCACCCTTTCTCTCCCACCCTCTCTCTCCCACCATCTCTCTCCCACTCTCTCTCTCTCTCTCCCTCTCCCACTCTCTCTCCCACTCTCTCTCCCACTCTCTCTCCCACTCTCTCTCTCCCACTCTCTCTCTCCCACTATCTCTCTCCCACTATCTCTCTCCCACTCTCTCTCTCCCACTCTCTCTCTCCCACTCTCTCTATCTCTCTCTTTCCACTCTCTCACTCTCCCACTCTCTCACTCTCCCACTCTCTCACTCTCTCACTCTCCCACTCTCTCACTCTCTCTCTCACTCTCTCTCTCTCACTCTCACTCTCTCTCCCCCTCTCTCTCTCCCCCTCTCTCTCTCCCACTCTCTCTCTCCCCCTCTCTCTCTCTCCCACTCTCTCTCTCCCACTCTCTCTCTCTCCACTCTCTCTCCCACTCTCTCTCTCCCACTCTCTCTCTCCCACTCTCTCTCTCCCACTCTCTCTCTCCCACTCTCTCTCTCCACTCTCTCTCTCCACTCTCTCTCCCACTCTCTCTCTCCCACTCTCTCTCTCCCACTCTCTCTCTCCCACTCTCTCTCTCCCACTCTCTCTCTCCCACTCTCTCTCTCTCTCTATCTCTATCTCTATCTCTATCTCTATCTCTATCTCTATCTCTATCTCTATCTCTATCTCTATCTCTATCTGTATCTCTATCTCTATCTCTATCTCTATCTCTATCTCTATCTCTATCTCTATCTCTATCTCTATATCTCTATATCTCTATATCTCTATATCTCTATATCTGTATATCTCTATATCTCTATATCTCTATATCTCTATATCTCTATATCTCTATATCTCTATATCTCTATATCTCTATATCTCTATATCTCTATATCTCTATATCTCTATATCTCTATATCTCTATATCTCTATATCTCTATATCTCTATATCTCTATATCTCTATATCTCTATATCTCTATATCTCTATATCTCTATATCTCTATATCTCTATATCTCTATATCTCTATATCTCTATATCTCTATATCTCTATATCTCTATATCTCTATATCTCTATATCTCTATATCTCTATATCTCTATATCTCTATATCTCTATATCTCTATATCTCTATATCTCTATATCTCTATATCTCTATATCTCTATATCTCTATATCTCTATATCTCTATATCTCTATATCTCTATATCTCTATATCTCTATATCTCTATATCTCTATATCTCTATATCTCTATATCTCTATATCTCTATATCTCTATATCTCTATATCTCTATATCTCTATATCTCTATATCTCTATATCTCTATATCTCTATATCTCTATATCTCTATATCTCTATATCTCTATATCTCTATATCTCTATATCTCTATATCTCTATATCTCTATATCTCTATATCTCTATATCTCTATATCTCTATATCTCTATATCTCTATATCTCTATATCTCTATATCTCTATATCTCTATATCTCTATATCTCTATATCTCTATATCTCTATATCTCTATATCTCTATATCTCTATATCTCTATATCTCTATATCTCTATATCTCTATATCTCTATATCTCTATATCTCTATATCTCTATATCTCTATATCTCTATATCTCTATATCTCTATATCTCTATATCTCTATATCTCTATATCTCTATATCTCTATATCTCTATATCTCTATATCTCTATATCTCTATATCTCTATATCTCTATATCTCTATATCTCTATATCTCTATATCTCTATATCTCTATATCTCTATATCTCTATATCTCTATATCTCTATATCTCTATATCTCTATATCTCTATATCTCTATATCTCTATATCTCTATATCTCTATATCTCTATATCTCTATATCTCTATATCTCTATATCTCTATATCTCTATATCTCTATATCTCTATATCTCTATATCTCTATATCTCTATATCTCTATATCTCTATATCTCTATATCTCTATATCTCTATATCTCTATATCTCTATATCTCTATATCTCTATATCTCTATATCTCTATATCTCTATATCTCTATATCTCTATATCTCTATATCTCTATATCTCTATATCTCTATATCTCTATATCTCTATATCTCTATATCTCTATATCTCTATATCTCTATATCTCTATATCTCTATATCTCTATATCTCTATATCTCTATATCTCTATATCTCTATATCTCTATATCTCTATATCTCTATATCTCTATATCTCTATATCTCTATATCTCTATATCTCTATATCTCTATATCTCTATATCTCTATATCTCTATATCTCTATATCTCTATATCTCTATATCTCTATATCTCTATATCTCTATATCTCTATATCTCTATATCTCTATATCTCTATATCTCTATATCTCTATATCTCTATATCTCTATATCTCTATATCTCTATATCTCTATATCTCTATATCTCTATATCTCTATATCTCTATATCTCTATATCTCTATATCTCTATATCTCTATATCTCTATATCTCTATATCTCTATATCTCTATATCTCTATATCTCTATATCTCTATATCTCTATATCTCTATATCTCTATATCTCTATATCTCTATATCTCTATATCTCTATATCTCTATATCTCTATATCTCTATATCTCTATATCTCTATATCTCTATATCTCTATATCTCTATATCTCTATATCTCTATATCTCTATATCTCTATATCTCTATATCTCTATATCTCTATATCTCTATATCTCTATATCTCTATATCTCTATATCTCTATATCTCTATATCTCTATATCTCTATATCTCTATATCTCTATATCTCTATATCTCTATATCTCTATATCTCTATATCTCTATATCTCTATATCTCTATATCTCTATATCTCTATATCTCTATATCTCTATATCTCTATATCTCTATATCTCTATATCTCTATATCTCTATATCTCTATATCTCTATATCTCTATATCTCTATATCTCTATATCTCTATATCTCTATATCTCTATATCTCTATATCTCTATATCTCTATATCTCTATATCTCTATATCTCTATATCTCTATATCTCTATATCTCTATATCTCTATATCTCTATATCTCTATATCTCTATATCTCTATATCTCTATATCTCTATATCTCTATATCTCTATATCTCTATATCTCTATATCTCTATATCTCTATATCTCTATATCTCTATATCTCTATATCTCTATATCTCTATATCTCTATATCTCTATATCTCTATATCTCTATATCTCTATATCTCTATATCTCTATATCTCTATATCTCTATATCTCTATATCTCTATATCTCTATATCTCTATATCTCTATATCTCTATATCTCTATATCTCTATATCTCTATATCTCTATATCTCTATATCTCTATATCTCTATATCTCTATATCTCTATATCTCTATATCTCTATATCTCTATATCTCTATATCTCTATATCTCTATATCTCTATATCTCTATATCTCTATATCTCTATATCTCTATATCTCTATATCTCTATATCTCTATATCTCTATATCTCTATATCTCTATATCTCTATATCTCTATATCTCTATATCTCTATATCTCTATATCTCTATATCTCTATATCTCTATATCTCTATATCTCTATATCTCTATATCTCTATATCTCTATATCTCTATATCTCTATATCTCTATATCTCTATATCTCTATATCTCTATATCTCTATATCTCTATATCTCTATATCTCTATATCTCTATATCTCTATATCTCTATATCTCTATATCTCTATATCTCTATATCTCTATATCTCTATATCTCTATATCTCTATATCTCTATATCTCTATATCTCTATATCTCTATATCTCTATATCTCTATATCTCTATATCTCTATATCTCTATATCTCTATATCTCTATATCTCTATATCTCTATATCTCTATATCTCTATATCTCTATATCTCTATAGCTCTATATCTCTATATCTCTATATCTCTATATCTCTATATCTCTATATCTCTATATCTCTATATCTCTATATCTCTATATCTCTATATCTCTATATCTCTATATCTCTATATCTCTATATCTCTATATCTCTATATCTCTATATCTCTATATCTCTATATCTCTATATCTCTATATCTCTATATCTCTATATCTCTATATCTCTATATCTCTATATCTCTATATCTCTATATCTCTATATCTCTATATCTCTATATCTCTATATCTCTATATCTCTATATCTCTATATCTCTATATCTCTATATCTCTATATCTCTATATCTCTATATCTCTATATCTCTATATCTCTATATCTCTATATCTCTATATCTCTATATCTCTATATCTCTATATCTCTATATCTCTATAGCTCTATATCTCTATATCTCTATATCTCTATATCTCTATATCTCTATCTCCTATCTCTATATCTCTATATCTCTATATCTCTATATCTCTATATCTCTATATCTCTATATCTCTATATCTCTATATCTCTATATCTCTATATCTCTATATCTCTATATCTCTATATCTCTATATCTCTATATCTCTATATCTCTATATCTCTATATCTCTATATCTCTATATCTCTATATCTCTATATCTCTATATCTCTATATCTCTATATCTCTATATCTCTATATCTCTATATCTCTATATCTCTATATCTCTATATCTCTATATCTCTATATCTCTATATCTCTATATCTCTATATCTCTATATCTCTATATCTCTATATCTCTATATCTCTATATCTCTATATCTCTATATCTCTATATCTCTATATCTCTATATCTCTATATCTCTATATCTCTATATCTCTATATCTCTATATCTCTATATCTCTATATCTCTATATCTCTATATCTCTATATCTCTATATCTCTATATCTCTATATCTCTATATCTCTATATCTCTATATCTCTATATCTCTATATCTCTATATCTCTATATCTCTATATCTCTATATCTCTATATCTCTATATCTCTATATCTCTATATCTCTATATCTCTATCTCTATCTCTATCTCTATCTCTATCTCTATCTCTATCTCTATCTCTATCTCTATCTCTATCTCTATCTCTATCTCTATCTCTATCTCTATCTCTATCTCTATCTCTATCTCTATCTCTATCTCTATCTCTATCTCTATCTCTATCTCTATCTCTCTCTCTCCCCCTCTCTCTCCCCCTCTCTATCTCCCTCTTTCTCTCTCTCCCCCTCTCTCTCCCCCTCTCTCTCCCCCTCTCTCTCCCCCTCTCTCTCTCCCCCTCTCTCTCCCCCTCTCTCTCCCCCTCTCTCTCCCCCTCTCTCTCTCCCCCCTCTCTCTCTCCCCCTCTCTCTCCCCCCTCTCTCCCTCTCTCCCCCCTCTCTCTCTCTCTCCCACTCTCTCTCTCTCACAAATTGTTGTGAACACTGATCCAGATGAAATTTTGTGGACAGATTCAAGGACAAACTGTTTAGATTTTGGTGAAGATCCGGATCCGGATAGGACTATGGGAATTTTTTAATGTGATTTCTCACCATTTTGAGATGAGGCTCAAAAAACGATATATTTAGGCCATGGGCTGGATGGGCACGGGCCACCGTGCACCCCACCCCCCACCTCCCAACAAAACGATGTTTTTTTTGAAGTATCTGGATATGCTGAATACGAATTTGAATGTTAACATTGAAAATATTGGGATGCACTACCTGTTTTAGCCTCATGAAAAGGGGTACCATCAAAAATGAATTTTCGTTATTTGTGCCAAAAGCGATTTCCGTACCCAATCAGAATGGCTTCGAGATGACCCATTACACTGTCAGACGACACATATTATGGCTTATATGAAACATAATCTCATGCTGGTTCCATGTATGTATCTAAAATTAATATATCCAAGAGCTTGTATAACATGCTGAGTACATGTACTGTGTCATCTTATTAACCGTTCATTTCTGTGTTGTAGATGTTTCAATAAAGCTTATTTTTAAGACAATTTTTTTTTCTTCTGCCAAATCGTCCAGAATAAGAATCTGACTTAATTTGTCATATATATATATATATATATATATATATATATATATATATATATATATATATATATATATATATATATATATATAATCCAAATACAATTTAATCCAGATAACATGAACACATGATGTCATCACACTATAAACAACAGAACGGTATTCACAAAATCAAAAGCAGGGTTGGGTTTTAAAAATAAAATAAATTGCTGAGAACATTATTCATGTTAATATCGCTGGTATATTCTTTCCCACTCTCATTAATATAGTAATGTATTTTACAATACGGGTAATTCCATGCAAAAAGTTACCTGGTGACTATTTTTTGAAAGTATATTTTTCATTAAACCTTATATTCCATATGACAGATCATGAATTGAAATAATTTAATTTTTGCAATATTAGCTGCGGACATGTTGTCACGTGATTTGGACGCCATTTTGTTTTTTCTCAACGTCTCTCAAAAGTACATCAATTTTCCTAATTTTATATCCAACGACATCCGAGTTGAAGAAGACTTCGTGGCCAAAATGGTTAGTGATGTACATTCAGCATATGTTGAAGATTCACCATGAACTGTTAGTTCTGACTGAATTCTACTTTTAAGTTTTCTTTGTGTGGAACGAAATCCTAATAGGCTGATGTTACGTCCGTTACGAAAATTGTAAAATTGTCCTTTTTTCTCCATGGCTCAAGATATTCCAACCTTCCCATTTATGTTTTTCTTGGTTAATTGTGCGGCTAATACAGTAACATAGACCAATAAGAATTATACCCTTTACCGGGGCTAAAATTACCATAACGGACGTAACCGGATTACCTTAACGGACGTAACATGCCAAAGGGTTACGTCCGTTACGAAGTGCATTCCCTATCTGTATTTCCCCCACTCCGGTTATTGAGAATTGGAGTGGCTGGCTTCTGTTGCCAGACCCATCCATAGACCAAATGGTGCCAAAAAGGTGTAAATAAACAGACATAGCTTCTTTGGGGCACGTTTTTGACTGAATTTTGATACCAGACCTAACAACAATTGAGCAAAGAATGTATCCATACGCTATGAAGTAGTGCGTCATGTCCCGACATGTGGGACAGCGAAGTTACTTAATATATTACGCGAGAGCATGGTTATGGTGGATGTTGCAGTGGCCGTGTGGGTTAGTAACTAGTTACAACATGCTCGTGGTTATGGGTTCAAATCCCATAGTGTGGTGTTCACTTTTTTTCTTTTTTTGCGTGTCTACTCGGCTAATACTACCCTTGTCAAACGTACTGGCATGTGTTCAGTATGATTTGAATCTAAAATCTGGCCTGAATCATCATACCAGCACAAGAACCGGTGTTCCCACAGCTTTTCAATTAATAATATGTCTCGTGTTTCAATGTCGTCATTTTGGTCTCGTGTTTTAATGTCGCATATTTTAATATTTTACACAATCTTGCAGATGGCCAATTCGGTGGCGGAAAGGATGCGGCTGTACAGACAGCGTATGTCGGAGCAAAAGAAGCATGACGAAAGAAGAAAAAAAATGCAGAACAACATAAGCACTACCGTGCCCAATGGGACAACAAGAAAAATTGCGAAGAAAGGGCAAAAGCAAAGCATAGGATGCAAAAAATGCGTGAGAAAAGAACATTGCAATCGCCAACATCTGGTAGTCCATCGCAAGTCTTCAGATCGGCCCAGAGTTTTGGGAAAGCAGTACGTCGTGCCGGTAAAGCTCTACCAACCAGCCCACGAAAAAGACTTTGTGTTGTGAAAAAGCAGGTGGAGAAGTTCGGTGTGGGAAGTGGACTGACGAAGTCGAAGCAGAGGCCGTTTTCTCCAGCAACTGAGGAAGCTGTCCGTTCATTTTACCTCAGTGATGAAGTGTCGAGACAGATGCCCGGTCGGAAAGACGTGGTAACTGTTCGGATTGATGGCCAAAAGCAAAAGCTACAGAAAAAGCTTATGATCATGAATGTGATGGAGGCGTACAAGTTATTCAGATTGGAGGATCCTGAAATGGAGATTGGAAAATCGAAGTTTGCATCGCTGCGACAAGTTAATGCACTACCGGTGTCGGAGAAAGGTCAGAATGTGTGCTGTTGTTCCTATCATGAGAACTTCGACCTTCTCGTGAGAAGAATTCAAAAATGCGTGCCACCCCTGCCAAACAGTGATGACTTGATAGCAAGAACGGTCTGCGGATCCAACCTGTCATGCCATATCGGGGACTGTACCCAGTGTAGTGATTACGACGCTAAAGTTCAGAACATCTTCCAGGAAAGCCACCTTCGTGAAGAGCTGAGCTGCTCCTATCTCCAATGGAATGATCAGCCTGACAGTGCATCAGAGCACCATAATGATGGAGAGACGGAAGCTTCTTATGCCGTGGGCTTCGTAACACGGTTTTACATCGGCCGTGTTCTCAGTTGTGGTGAACGCGATGGGTTCTGGACTGTAAAGTTCCTTCCTCAGAGTACGATTGGTGGAGTTGCAACATTCAAGTGGCCAGTGAAGGATGACATTGACACCGTCCATGAGTCAGTCATTTTTTATGGTCCCGTTGGTTTACAGGGAGTGTCCTCGTTCCAAGTCCCTTGCCTGCTTGAAATCAATGCTGCATTTGCTCGTCGTTAGTCAAAATGTGTATGTTTGTTGAACGTTCAAGTTAGCCACAGGATTTCAAAGTTTGACTGATTTCGACGTTGACGTTGGCGTGCTGTTCACCAATTTTTTTCGGATTTACTATTACCAAATTTCTCTTGTTCCAGTATTTTTGTTCCTGGATTTGATTTATGATTTTTTTGAATTTCAGAGAATATAAATAAATGGATTCATTGTTTTGTGAAACATTTGCAGAAATGTTAAACAAAACAATGAATCCATTTATTTATATTCTCTGAAATTGACTAAGTTTTGCCTGTAGTAGCTCATCAGTTGCTCAGTTACACCGTGCCAGATGACCAGCATGAAAAAGGATGAATTTCCCACTAAAAAGTGGTTTAACTGGTTTTTATTCAAGTTGAAATGTGTCTACACCCCTGTTTTGGCCAGTCATTCATCAAGCAGTGTCTGTATATATTGTGGTAGCATCTCCCGACGTTTATTAATTAACGTCCAGATATGTTACGTCCGTTACGCTCAGTTGTTACGTCCGTTACATTACATTTGCCATGGTACTGCCGACTCAGTATCATTAATTCCTCAAATAAATACTGGGAATACAATGACGTACCTATACCAAGCTGCTATACCAGATTTAGTCTTCTGTCGTAGAACACGTCACAGAAATTTGTGAGCAAAACGATCATCATGCTGACGGGGTATTTTGACGGTTACGTCATTTACGAAGATTCATCATACCGTAGCACTCAGGCAAAAATTCTTAATCTCATATAATTACCATTTCCTGGCACCTTTGTGTTCACTGCACAAAATAAACTAATACAATTGGTACACAGTAATGGGCAGTTAATAAGACTATACAGTACATGTACTCAACATGTTATATAAGCTCTTGGATATATTAATTTTAGACACATACATAGAACCAGCATGAGATGTTTCATAGAAGCCATAATATGTGTCGTCTGACAGTGTAATGGGTCATCTCGAAGCCATTCTGATTGGGTACGGAAATCGCTTTTGGCACAAATAACGAAAATTCATTTTTGATGGTACCCCTTTTCATGAGGCTAAAACAGGTAGTGCATCCCAATATTTTCAATGTTAACATTCAAATTCGTATTCAGCATATCCAGACACTTCAAAAAAACAAAGTTTTGTTGGGAAGTGGAGGGGGGGTGCACGGTGGCCCGATGGGGGGGGGGGGTGCACGGTATCGAGCCGATGGCCTAATAGTATGATATTTAAAAAACTGTAGTGGGCCCGATATGTTCTCGTGGATCAGGCATTACAGGATGGAGGTATGCGCTCTTTTGAGTGCCCTTCTGGTGAAGTCTGTTTCTGGTGAATGTTCCCCTCCATCCCCTCCCTTACCTGAAAAGGCTGCACAGTTGACACGGCACCTGAAAAGGCTGAATGCCGAACCTCCGAATTTGCTTTGAAATCTTGTGTCCCAAACCCATCGCTCTCTGCACCCACCTTACCCAGTCACACCCAGCTGTTCCTGGACTGTGTCCTTTTCTCCTGACAAGGTGGAGAGCTTGCTGTCAAACCTCGACTCAGATTCTGCAACCGGTCCAGACAGCATCAGCCCACGTGCCCTAAAAACTTGCTCCTCTACTCTTACTCATCCTCTTTCTGCTTTATTCACCCTCGCATTTGCTCAATGTCATCTGCCATCTGCGAGAAAATCAGCAAACATTTCCACTCTGCATTAAAAAAGGTGCAAAAACAGATCCCTGCAACTGCAGACCAAGCAGCCTTCTCCCAATTATCAGCAAGGTAATGAAATCCATCCTCGCTTCAGACATTAAATCCTTCCTCTTCTCCAATGGCTTGATTTCCGATCATCAATTTGGTTTCAGACCAGGTCACTCAACCCTGGATACGCTGCTTCTGCTCTCCCAATAATGGATGGAGATCCTCAATGCCATACATGAAATCAGAGCCATATCCCAAGACATATCATGTGCCTTTGATAAGGTCTGGCACCCTGCCCTGCTCACCAAGGTCTCTTCCAATGGTATCCAAGGACATCTCCACTCATGGCTCGCATACTTCCTCTCCCATCACAGCCAACGTGTGGCCCTAAATGGAGTTCTCTCATCCCCTTTTCCTGTCCAGGCTGGAGTGCCTCAAGGTGGCGTTCTGGGCCCTGTTCTATTTCTGTTTTTCATCAATGATCTCTCCCACCCTGGCAAATCCTCTTTATCCCTTTGCTGATGACTCCACCCTCTGCCGTACCATGTGCCATCCCTCAGATTGACAAGCAGCAGCTTCTTCGCTCTCTGCAGATCTGGATAAAATCACAAACTGGTCCAACACGTGGAGCAAGTCTTTCAATCCGGACAAATCTCACACTCTCACTTTGTCTCTCCGAAAGGACTGTTTGGACCCCCCCCCCATCTACTTTCTCAACAATCCACAGGAAGAAGTCCTTTCATTCAAGCTTCTGGGTCTCACCTTCTGTCATGATCTTTCCTGGGAAAGCCACATTTCAAAGCTGGCCTCCAAAGCCAGTCGCCGACTGGGAATCTTCCGTTGTGTAAAGTCCTTCCTTGGCACACCTGAGCTCCTGACCGCATACAAAGCTTTCATCTGCAACCTGATGGAATACTGCTCCCGCCTCTCACCTTTCTTGGCTTCACACTGAAGAAATTCAGGCAATTCGGATCATTGGTATCTCCCATGATGACACTGAGTTTTGGTCTCTCACTCTCTCACTGCAGGCAGGTCGGTGGTCTTTCTTTCTTCCACCGTCTCCTCTATGGCCTCACCTCCCCTGCTCTGTCTGAGATATGTTCCACTCCATATATCCAGGGGGTGCTCAAGGTCTGCCAGCAACCCCCTTCTGGTAAAACTACCAAAATCAAGAATAACTGCTCACCTTCACTCTTTCATTCCTCCTTTTTTTTCCTGCCTTTTGGAACAAACTCCCACCTTCTTCAAATTCCCTGCTTTCTTCCTGAAAGTCCCTGTCGTGTAAGGACCTGAAAGTCCCTGTTGTGTCCATGTTGTTTACCCCATGTACCCTGGCCCATCCCTCTCCCTTCCACAGATCTCCTCATGTCTTTGTTCCACACTATTTTTCCTTCCCTCTCCCCCCCACCCCACCCCCTCTTGTGTCTTGCTGCCCTCGTGTGTTTCTGTGTGTTAGCACTCATACGAGCCTCGACAGTGTCTTAATAACAAATTAAAAAAAACAAAACATGTCACATTCATTCTTTCTGGTAATGTGGAACAGACAACAGAAACTACTGTTCATGACTGTCTTGTTTTTTTCCGCACAGATCAATATTCTAAATCAGCAGTTGGAAGCAATGGAGGGTCACAACAAATATATTACTTCAGAATTTGAGGACATCATTTGGAATTGTTGTACAGTGGACATTCAAATAAAGGATCTCCGACAGAAGAATGTTGAAAGTTCCAAACAAGTAAGCAACCATTATCTAACTTGTGCGATGAGAGATGCCAAGGGGGTGAAGATCATGTTCACCTCCACATGTTCTGATTTGTTTTAACATTTTGCAGCTGCTTATTTTCTCCTGCTCATGAAGCCATCAATCATAAATGGTCCTTAACCCTCATCAGACGGTCCATTTTGGCCTTTGTCCCTGAGTTTCACAAGAACGACACCACCTTTAATTGACCACCAGATCTTTCTTCCACCAGACCTTTTGATCACATGCTGGATAAAGTGAATAATGCTGTGCCAAAATTTAATGTGCTCAATAACATCCTCGAATTGATCATGTGTGTGATCAAAAAGCTTCATTGGGAAGATTAAATCCAAAGGAATTAATCCTTCTCGGGCTACTTTTAAAAATAAGAGGGAATGGGGTGGGGAAACTCAAGAATTATGAGACCAAGAGCATCAACACAATCACAACACTGTTGTGGAATATTCGAATTCCAGGCTTGGGGATTTAATTTGGTTTCACGAAGAAAAGTATGATTATTTTACAAATAATTAATATTTCTTTTCAAAGTGAGAACAGAACTTCAATTCAAATGACAAATAAAACATTTCTATATTCACAAGTCATGCTTCATTGGATTTGATCAGTTGCTTTATAAATAATGTTTCGAGAAAAAAAATTTGCATCTATCTATCACAGATAAGTCCCATCTCATCTATCTCTCACAGATATATCCCATCTCATCTCATCACAGATAAGTCCCATCTCATCGATCTATCACAGATAAATCCCATCTCTTCTATCGATCACAGATCTATCCCATCTCATCTATCTATCACAGATCTATCCCATCTCATCTATCTATCACAGTTCTATCCCATCTCATATATCTATCACTCCCATATCATCTA
Organism: Eptatretus burgeri; assembly: GCF_056783735.1. NCBI lineage: Eukaryota > Metazoa > Chordata > Myxini > Myxiniformes > Myxinidae > Eptatretus > Eptatretus burgeri. Next base: position 17,669,843 of record NC_140962.1, on the reverse strand, counting down.
TCTGTCACAAATATATCTCCTCTCATCTGTCTATCGCAAATAAGTCCAATCTCATCTATCGATCATAGATCTATCCCATCTCATCTATCTATCACAGTTCTATCCTATCTCATCTATCTATCAATCCCATATCATCTATCTGTCACAGATATATCTACTCTCATCTGTCTATCCCAGATAAATCCCATCTCATCTATCTTTCACAGATACATCTCATCTCATCTATCTTTCACAGATATATCCCATCATCTTTCTAACACATATATCCCATCCCATCCCATCTCATCTATCACAGATATATCCCATCTCATCTATCACAGATATATCCCATCCCATCTTTCTGTCACAGATAAATCCCATCATCTTTCTAACACAGATATATCCCATCTCATCTATCACAGATATATCCCATCTCATCTATCACAGATATATCCCATCTCATCTTTCTGTCACAGATAAATCCCATCTCATCTTTCTTTCACAGATACATCTCATCTCATCTATCTGTCACAGATATATCCCATCCCATCCCATCTCATCTATCACAGATATATCCCATCTCATCTATCACAGATATATCCCATCTCATCTTTCTGTCACAGATAAATCCCACCTCATCTATCTTTCACAGATATATCCCATCATCTTTCTAACACAGATATATCCCATCCCATCCCATCTCAACTATCACAGATAAATCCCATCTCATCTTTGTCACAGATAAATCCCACCTCATCTATCTTTCACAGATATATCTCATCTCATCTATCTATCACAGATATATCCCATCCCATCCGATCTCATCTATCACAGATATATCCCATCTCATCTATCACAGATATATCCCATCTCATCTTTCTGTCACAGATAAATCCCACCTCATCTATCTTTCACAGATATATCCCATCATCTTTCTAACACAGATATATCCCATCCCATCCCATCCCATCTCATCTATCACAGATAAATCCCATCTCATCTTTGTCACAGATATATCCCATCTCATCTTTCTGTCACAGATAAATCCCACCTCATCTATCTTTCACAGATATATCTCATCTCATCTATCAATCGCAGATAAATCCGATCTCATCTATCTTTCACAGATACATCTCATCTCATCTATATATCACAGATATATCCCATCATCTTTCTAACACAGATATATCCCATCCCATCCCATCTCATCTATCAGATATATCCCATCTCATCTATCACAGATATATCCCATCTCATCTTTCTGTCACAGATAAATCCCACCTCGTCTATCTTTCACAGATATATCCCATCTCATCTATCTATCGCAGATAAATCCCATCTCATCTATCTGTCACAGATATATCTCATCTCATCTGTCCATCGCAGAGAAATCCCATTTCATCTATCTTTCACAGATACAGTGGGGAGAAGAAGTATTTGATACACTGCCGATTTTGCAGGTTTTCCCACTTACAAAGCACGTAGAGGTCTGTAATTTTTATCAGAGGTACACTTCAACTGTGAAAGACGGAATCTAAAACAAAAATTCTGAAAATCACATTGTATGATTTTTTAAATAATTAATTTTCATTTTATTTCATGAAATAAGTATTTGATCACCGACCAACCAGAAAGAATTCCGGCTCTCACAGACCTGTTAGTTTTGTCTTTAAGAAGCCCTCCCATTCTCCACTCATTACCTGCATTAACTGCACCAGTTTGTACTTGTTATCTGCATAAAAGACAGCTGTCCGCACTCAATCAATCAGATTCCAACCTCACCAAAATGGGCAAGATCAGGGAGCTGTCTAAGGACATCAGGGACAAAATTGTAGACTTGCACAAGGCTGGGATGGGCTACAGGACAATAGGCAAGCAGCTTCGTGAGAAGGCAACAACTGTTGGCGCAATTATTAGACAATGGAAGAAGTTCAAGATAACAGTCAATCTCCCTCGGTCTGGGGCTCCATGCAAGATCTCACCTCATGGAGCCTCAATGATCATGAGAGGTGAGGGATCAGCCCAAAACTGCATGGCAGGACCTGGTCAATGACCTGAAGAGAGCTGGGACCACAGTATCAAAGAAAGCCAAAATTAACGCACTACGCCGTCATGGATGAAATTCCTGCAGCGCACGCAAGGTCCCTCTGCTCAAGCCAGCGCATGTCCAGGCCCGTCTGAAGTTTGCCAATGACCATCTGGATGATCCAGAGGAGGAATGGGAGAAGGTCATGTGGTCTGATGAGACCAAAATAGAGCTTTTTGGTTTAAACTCCACTCGCCGTGTTTGGAGGAAGAAGAAGGATGAGTACAACCCCAAGAACACCATCCCAACCATGAAGCATGGTGGTGGAAACATCATTCTTTGGGGATGCTTTTCTGCAAAGGGGACAGGACGACTGCACCGTATTGAGGGAAGGATGGATGGGGCCATGTATCGCGAGATCTTGGCCAACAACCTCCTTCCCTCAACAAGAGCATTGAAGATAAGGCGTGGCTGGGTCTTCCAGCATGACAACGACCCAAAACACACAGCCAGGGCAACGAAGGAGTGGCTCCGTAAGAAGCATCTCAAGGTCCTGCAGTGGCCGAGCCAGTCTCCAGACCTGAACCCAATGGAAAATCTTTGGAGGGAGCTGAAAGTCTGTGTTGCCCAGCGACAGCCCTGAAACCTGAAGGATCTGGAGAAGATATGTATGGAGGAGTGGGCCAAAATCCCTGCTGCAGTCTGTGCAAACCTGGTTAAGAACTGCAGGAAACGTCTGATCTCTGTAATTGCAAACAAAGGTTTCTGTACCAAATATTAAGTTCTGTTTTTCTGATGTATCAAATACTTATTTCATGCAATAAAATGCAAATTTATTATTTAAAAATCATACAATGTTATTTTCAGGATTTTTGTTTAAGATTCCGTCTTTCACAGTTGAAGTGTAACTATGATGAAAACTACAGACCTCTACATGCTTTGTAAATGGGAAAACCTGCAAAATCGGCAGTGTATCAAATTCTTGTTCTCCCCACTGTATATCCCATCTCATCTCTCTTTCTCAGATATATCCCATCTCATTTATCAATCACAGATATATCTCATCTCATCGATCTATCACAGATATATCCCATCTCATCTATCGATCTGAGATAAATCTCATCTCATCTATTTTTCACAGATATATCCCATCTCATCTATCGATCTGAGATAAATCTCATCTCATCTATTTTTCACAGATATATCCCATCTCATCTATCTATCACAGATATATCCAATCTGATCTATCTATCACAGATTTATCCCATCTCATCTCTCTGTCAGAGATATATCCCATCTTATCTGTTTATCTATATCTATCTATATCTATAAAACTGAGGGTGTGTGTGTGTGTGTGTGTGTGTGTGTGTGTGTGTGTGTGTGTGTGTGTGTGTGTGTGTGTGTGTGTGTGTGTGTGTGTGTGTGTGTGTGTGTGTGTGTATGGTCGTTATGCATTTCCACAAATTCCAACCGAATCCATTCAAATTCGGTCCGATTATGACTTTTGGTCCAGCTTTGGTCATGGGCTATAAATTTTTTCCAGAACACTTCCGATATTCGAAAAAATCGATAAATCTATATCCCTTATGGGATTTCCATTCAAATCCTCTCAAGTTTAAGGCCTACGGGGGACGCAAATTTCCACTTTGCCCTGGGCGCCGTTTCCCTCCGCGACGCCACTGCCGAAAAAATCCCTGATTACAGAACAAATCGATCATTAATTTCATTCTTGCACTTCCCACTCGACTCCCCAAATAAGCTAAAACGCAATTTCTTTTTAATTTCTCGCCCTCCCTACCTTTTCTGCTGCATACACTGCATTTGTGTATTGTGCTTTTGGTGCATGCGAGAAATTTAAGGTGTTAATTAACGTTAAGATGACGAAATCGATCCCGTGCATGCAGTTAATTAACGCTAATTAACGTTAATATGACGAAATCGATCCAGTGCATGCAGTTCACGCCGTGCACACATGCAAGCTTTTTGTGCATGACCTCATTGCGCGTGTCGTATTGGTTACTCAAGGTCATTGTCCTTCGCTTTACTTTTGCACCGCCCACTCACATGTGGTCACAGGGGCAGACTCTGTCTGTCACGGGTTTGCATTTGGGGGGAGTCGTGCTTCTTCCACGGTCAGCTTTCCGTTGGCTGATCGCGCGTTGGCAGCAACGAGGATGCTTTTGTGTTCGCTGCAGGTGGAAGAGCGAAAAACATTGTCTACAAAGAGGTTTTGTAGGGGAGTCCTGATTTGTTCTACTTCTACTGTTTAATTCATTTGATTTGCCTTTTCGTTAGTTTTGCCTTTTTAGACTCGCCTCAGCGGACAAATCCCTATTCAGCCTTGAAGTTCAGCATGGATGCCACAGATCCCTGGAGCTTTACCCCGTTTCAACCGGTTCACCACAGCCCGTGTTTCCACCAGCAAAATTGGACCACAGTTGATTGGAGGGTCAGCAACAGGGATTGTGACACCCTTGACGTCCAACTCGACAGCTGGTGGATCAGCCTGCGACAACCGCTCAAAGTAACCGCCCAGCGGGCCTTCACTTCAGACTCCACTGTCAAGAGCCTACCACTCTCTGCTCTGACTGCTGTGCTCTGAGGGATGGGCTTGGATGAACGCAATGCGTGAATTCCTTTGCAAGTGGGACGAGAATCACCTCTCCACAGGTGATGCTCTACCCCCTCACAGATTCCTCGCACATAGGCCTCCTTGTCCACCCTTAGTGCACGTACAGTTTTACGCCTCAGCTCCCTGAACAGCTCAGATCTGCCAATCAGCCTGGCCCTGCGACTCTGGTCAATGGTATCCAGTGTTCCTTGAAAGACAAAATTCTTCTTTGCCCTGCGGTGAGTTCCAAGACATCCACCGGCAACATCAAGGACGGTGGTCTTGAAGATACTCCACAACTCTTCAGGACCCCCCAAAGCACCCAGACCCCCCAAATGTCCAGTCAGCCTGTTCGCAAACTCCTCAGCTGCCCTCTCATCCTTGAGCCTGCCAACATTCAGCCTAGGCTGGGATGGTACCATTCTCCCAGATTTAAGGTGCAGCTTTAGAGTTGCTACAACAAGCCGGTGGTCAGTATTGAGGAACTGAGCACTCCGGTAGACCCTGCAGTTCTGGATCATCCTCCAGCGACCATCAATGAGGACATGGTCAATCTCTTTTGCCACACCGCCAGCGTTGGAATACCAAGTCCAGCGATGAGCTTGTGGCCGCTGAAACCATGAACCAGCCACCCTTAGTCCATGACTTCTTGCAAAGTCAAGGAACTTAGTGCTATTCTGGTTCATAGTTCCTGACCCATGGGGACCAACACATGTCTCATAACCATCCCTATCCGTTTCAGTCATGCATTGAAATCCCCCAAGACTCGAAGTGTATCTCATCTGGGGCACTGATCAACCAGACTCGAGCGTGGTGTAGAATGCATCCTTAATCCACAATAAAAGAAAAAAAAAATACATACACAATAATTTATTATTTTTTTACACTTTTTTATGCAATGTAAGATTGCCGTAACGTTTACTGTAAATTAACTTTACTGTAAGTTTTGTTTCATTTCCAAAAATAAAATTTCATTTTACGGTTTAGTATTGTTTTTAGTTTGGATTGCATATATACAGGGCCGGATTTACCATGTGGGGGGCCGTGGGCACAATGATTGTGGGGTGCCCCCAAATTTGGAGATTAATCAACAATTTAAATTATAACTGCTTTTTCATCAACAACTGAACTTGTATCTGTAGATTTGGCAGATCCTGATCAGGAATGATTTGGCATATATGTTCCCAAATTACAATGAAATCTGACAATGTGACAAGATGGATGGATTGTTATTGATATGGCTGGTGACTTATCTATGAGCTGATGACTGATCTCTGAGCTCATTCTAAAATCAAATCACAAAATGCTGTTGCTGCAAGAGTAAGAGACAGAGATGGACTAATATAAGAAAATAACAAATGACTCACTGTCATTAATCATTCTACGAATTTCGACGAAAAATCTTCTAACTTATAAAAACCCTCTGGGCAAGAGAAATCCGAAATGGTGATTCATAGCCGACTCCAAGCGACCGGAAATAGACGGCAGTGTCATCCACATCAATGAACATACACACGGTGCCTTAATCAATGGACAAGCTTCCTGCGCGACTTCGCGGCAGCGAACTCGGATATGATACTGTCAACCTGCATGGAATGGAGCACCTCGGATTCGGTTGAAATGATGGTCAGATTGACCAGTCTCTGCTGCCCCATTGTGGAGCGAAGATGGTTCTTGATAAACTTGAGTTTGGAAAATGAGCTCTCCCCAGAGCAGTTCGACACCATCGGTGAGAGGTAAATCCGAAGCAGCACTTCCACGTTTGGGAAAGTATCGGTGAGTTTTCGCTCGATGAGAAAACTGTACATCTCGAGTTCAGTACAGCCTGAGTCTGGCTCTGTCTCCTTCACCATGGCTTGGAACTGAATCATTTATTCTGTGAGGTCAGGTGATAGATCTTCCCGATACAGCCCGATGAGCTTCAAGCATGACTCTCGAATCTGCTCCACTTCGAGTTGAACAAGAGCACGCAGGAATCCAAATCTGTCGCTCATCTCGCTGTAAGCGTTTGTACGCTTTTCCAACTGTAACAGCAGTACGTCGATCACTGCAACATATCCACTGATGCGAAAGGACTCCTTGGCGTCTAGTTCTACTTCTGGAGTGTGTCCATAGTCCAAGGGAGCGAGGTGGACATTATGCTTTCGTCTACATGATCTGCGAGTGAATTCCTCCATACCAGAGCGCTCCACTCCATCAACAACGAATGTATCAAACTGATCGTGTAATGACTGCACAAAGCTCGCCAGTGACTTGAGGATCTGCACGGCTGTGTTGAGATCAGTAGCTTGCAACTGAAGGGTTTTACTCGTATGATCAAATCTACCATGGACAGTTGACCAGAAACCAGCATAGAACCCTATCTCGAGCGTGCACATCGTTTGGTGAAGTGTCTCGGCGGTGTTTTTTGTTTCGCTATTCAGTTGTTCATCGTTTGGGATTTCATCGAGGACATCCATGATTTCGCTGTAACCGTCTGCAAGAGCTCGGGTTGCATCAGAATGAGCCGACCAGCGAGTGTCGCTGAGGGGCTTTGGTACTTGCAGACCTTTGGCTTTCAGGGCATCAAATAATCTGGCATAGCGTGATGTGGAAGCTGTAAAAAATGAATGCACTTGTTCCACGAATTCAAAGAATGCTGCTGCAGGTCTACAGCATCCCACGGCCGACTGACCGACTAAGTTCAGTGAGTGCGTCACGCAGGGCACAAATATTGCGAGATGGTTCTCCTGTTTGATGATTCCCTGCATCCCATTGTATCAGCCACTCATATTAGATGCGTTATCGTAAGATTGTCCTCGGCAGTTTGCGATGTCCAATTCAGTGGCTTTCAAAAAATCCAGTAATGCAGTCGCTTGCTGGAGATCATTGTGTCCCGTGTTGCTCAGAAAGGTCATGAAACTTTCCACTGGAGCCTCGTTCTCAATGTATCATGGAATAGCTGTGAGCTGGTCGATGTGGCTTATGTCAGGAGTAGAATCCACTGACACAGAGAAGTATTTTTCCTCTTACACACGAGCGACGATTTTATCCAGAACAGATTTTCCGATGATGGAGACTAACTCTTCACATGTCGTAGACGATTAGTTGGTGTGGCCACTACCCTGGTTGGCATATTTCTGAATGTGCTGCGCCAAAAATGGATCGCATTCCACAAGTAATTCCATTCATCCAAGGTAGTTACTATTCGTCCGTGACCCAACAATTTCATCCGATCCACGGAACGCTAGACCACTCTCAGCGATAAACGATATCACACTCACACTTCGTTTCAGCACCTCCCTCCAATAGGACGCAATCTCACTCACCTGTTTGACGAGTTCAGTGTCCACACGACCTGCGGATGTTGCTCTGTCTGACAAGCGGATGATATTCGCACAATGTACACGCGAACCCTCATACACCTCGATAGAACGACTGGCATGCTTCCAGTCGTTGAATCCTTCCCCGCCCAGGGCAGTAGCGCCTCCAAAGAGCTTGCAAGCGATGCAGTACAGTTTTCCGGTTGATGTGGAGAAGCAAAGCCAGGACCTTTTCACGGACTCTCCGTTTTGTAGTCTACGGTAAAAAAGATTCTTGGAGTAGCAGTGTTTCCTACCTTAAACGAACTGTTTGGATGAATCAAAGGGACCAATTGAAATCTGCAGGGGCTCCAAATCGCATGATGCCCAGTAGTCGATCATCTCTGATGACGGTCGCTCAGGAGGCCAACATCCAATGCAATTGGCAAAGCCAGGTCCACGATCAGTCAGTATATCTCGCGCTTCTTCATCTGATGCATGTTCTTCATCGGTGGAACCTTCCAAGATGTTGGGCAAATCTTGATGCGGGGGTTGCGTTGCTAAATCCGCTTGTTCTGTCTCTGTTGGTGTTCCAGCCTCTGTCATGGACGAATCGCCTGTTTGTGCAGGA
>NC_140962.1:17646315-17648815 GCF_056783735.1 Eptatretus burgeri | reverse complement strand
GAATGGCGGTGATGCGATGTTTGCGGGAGCGAGTTGTGAAGGTAAAGGTCGTGGCTGTTGGCGTTGTTGTTGTGAAGCGGCATTGTGGTTGGTGGTTGTGTGATGGCGGTTGAGACGTGGTTGGTTCAAAATAAAGATAGAACAGAAAAACGGCTATCTTAAACGGTCGCAGCCCGAATGAATCACATAGATTCCCTCTAAACAACGGGTTTGGGGCTAACTTCACATGTACTTACAGAGATATCTCACCTCCCGGACCTGAATGGTGGTTTGCGAATTTCCTCAACCGTAACAATATATATTATATATTTTATATATATATATATATATATATATATATATATATATATATATATATATATATATATATATATATATATATATACAAGTATGTATATATAAATATATATATATATATATAGATATATAATATATATATATATATATACTATCAGGGAGACCCGGTGCTCTGCACAGGAATCCCGTGGATGACGGCGGGTCTGAAGGAGTATTTGTCACAGTTAATTGTAAAATTGTGGAGGCTGCCCCACATACACTGATACACACACACGCACACGCACGCACACTGACGCACACACATCGACACACACACACAAACACACTGACGCACACACAAACACACACACATACACACACACACACACACACACACACACACACACACACACACACACACACACACTTTTAATAGTGTGGATACAATATTCACAACATAGAAATCGAACCCGATCGTGTTTATACACCGCACAGCGTTTAATATTCGCAAGATAGAAATCAAACCCGATCATGTTTATACACCGCACAGCGTTTAATATTCGCAACATAGAAATCAAACCCGATTGTGTTTATACACCGCACAGCGTTTAATATTCACAACATAGAAATCAAACCCGATCGTGTTTATACACCGCACAGCATTTAATATTCCCAACATAGAAATCAAACCCAATCGTGTTTATACACCGCACAGCATTTAATATTATCGCAACATAGAAATGAAACCCGATCGTGTTGAAACACCGCACAGCATTTAATAGCGAACGTAGTGAGCTTCATACTCAACGCGTGCACATGAGAGAATAGTAAACAACAACCATAACACAATACCCTCGCAATTTGGAATCCGTGTCATCGGCGATGACCCTTTTGCTTCCGGTTTTTGTCATGGGGAATGATGCGTCCCTGGAGATAAAGGCATCGTCGGAGGCATGAAAGACCCAAATATCAGACATGGTGTATATTTCCTCCACTGATTTTAATAAAGATAACTCCTGCATCATCAAAAAATAATTTTTAATCGTGATTTACATTATTTGATCGCTGATCCCAAATCCAGGCCGAAGTGACGTAAAAACGTTATACAGTAACAATAAAAATAGTTTTTATAACCATGGTTATAACAATAATGAACAAAGAAAATGTTTATAAAATATGACTTACAGATGATTATTATATCATTATACGGTATAATTTTCATACGGTCATTTTTGCAAGTGTGTCGAATGCATAAGTCATAATTCGGAAACCGGGAAGTCGGAAGTCATTGTCTTCAATTGACTGCAGTATTAATTTCTCATTCTCGAGCAAATGGTGTTGGCCCCATGTCAATCGGCTGAACTTGAAAAATTAACGTTACGAAATAAGGTGATGACGTCATAATTTGGAAACCGGAAGTTGGAAGGACAATTCTTTTACATCGGGACACTCCCGGGTACATGTTCTGTCAGCATGTGAAGTTTGTTGAGGATCAGTCCAGTACTTTTCGCGTGCATCGGTCACAGACAAACACACACACAGACACAGACAGACATACTTTCAACTTTATATATATTTGATACATATATATATATATATATATATATATATATATATATATATATATATATATATATATATATATTAAGACTGAAGGACCAATTTTGTGCTCCTCCTCGCGGTCGCGTCACGTTTTTCTCGGTACTGTGACATGGACTGAAAGAAACTTTGTACCTGCAAGAGTGCATCGCACATAGTGGCAATAGTCAACCTTCAATTCTGAAGCAGAATAAATACTTTTCGTTTTACATTAATTTACATCGCGACGTGTGACGTCACCGCTGAGAGGCATCAGGACATCGTGACATCATCGGTCATTCGCTGACGTCATTTGTCGACAGACCGTTACCGCTGAGAGGTGTAATTCAACTCCTCAAAAATAGCGTCTGCAATGTAAAACCCTCTTCTGCAGATGCTGACTACCTCAGAATGTGAATTTGACACAAAAAATGTAACAAAAAACATTTTATCTTCTATATATTAAGACTGAAGGACCAATTTTGTGCTCCTCCGAGTGGTCGCGTCACGTTTTTCTCGGTACTGTGACCTGGACTGAAAGAAACTTCGTACCTGTAAGAGTGCATCGCACATAGTGGCAATAGTCAACTTTTAACTCTGAAGCAGAATAAACACTTTTCGTTGAGACGGGGGCGGGGGGCAAGTT
>NC_140962.1:17626315-17638815 GCF_056783735.1 Eptatretus burgeri | reverse complement strand
CGAATCCTTGCTCTTCGGGTCCTCACCAAACGCAGATGAGAGTTTCGGCAGGGGCTGCTGGCAGCCAATATTGATCTCTGTAAAGCATTCGATTCAGTGAATCGGGATGCCCTCTGGAGGATTCTTGGTCTTCGTGGGGTGCCATCAAAACTGATTGATCTGATGTCTGAACTCTACTCTGGTACTGAGAGTGCTGTGAAATGTGGTGGTACCATTTCTGACTTATTTCCAATTGTTACTGGAGTTCATCAGGGGTGTGTTCCGGCCCCCACACTTTTCAGCACTTGGATGGACTGGATTCTCGGGAGGATGACAGAGAGATCAAGCTGTGGTGCATCGTTTGGGAATGTCAAGATCTCGGACCTTGATTTCGCAGATGATGCAGTCATCTTTGCGGAGACTTTAGATATCCTTTTGGGGGCCCTCGAGGTGCTGAATGAGGATTCGGAGCCACTGGGATTACGGGTTTATTGGGTCAAAACTAAGATCCAGGCTTTCGGTGACATCTTGGATGCTGCTGTCCTGTCAGTGTCTGTTTGTGGTGAGGATGTTGAGGTTGTGGAGAGATTCACTTACCTTGGCAGTGATATTCATGTCTCTGCTAGCTGTGACTCAGCAGTCAAAAGACGTCTGGGTCGGGCCTGGGGAGTCAAGGATTCACTGGATCATGGGGTGTGGCACTGCCGGTACCTGTGCGGGAGGACGAAAGTCCGAGTCTTCAGGTCTGTGGTGCTTCCAGTCTTGCTCTATGGATGCGAGACTTGGATTCTGGCCAAGGATCTGAGACGGAGACATAATTCCTTTTCGAAGCAGGTCTCCTCGGAGAATCCTTGGCTATCGCTGGTCGGATTTTGTGTCCGAGGGGTTGCTGAGAGAGACTCAGATGAGATTTGTTACCTGCATAGTCCGTGAGGGTCAGTTGCGGCTCTCTGGACATGTGGCTCGTTTTCCTGATGATGATCCTGCTCACCAGATTCTCTCAGCGAGGGAGTCTCGTGAATGGAGTCGGTCAATGGGCTGACCACATGCTAGTGGTTGCAGCAGGTTGACCGGCATATCAAGGATATGGGGATGGGCCTGGCATCTACCTGGGGGATGGCCAGATGGAGGCCCCTGGAGTATCGGTGGAAAGTGGACGCAGCAACGCGCTGTTCTGGGAATGCTCCCATACCTGACCTGACCTGGTTAATCCAGGGCTGATAAGGTGTGTATGTTGCAAAAGGGCCTCAATGGGTGTGAAGGGGTCGAAACGGTGTGGAGGTCGAAGACTCTAAGTGGTGTCAATGATGTTATGGGGTCTAAAGGAGTGATATTGGTCCAAATGACCTCGTCATGACTGTATAAAACCCCTATTCAGGTGCATTGTGGTAAATAATCTGTTTTTATAAAGTTTCGTTGTGATAAACTATGGGAGCTCAAAGCAGAAAGATCACAAACAAATAAACAGCAAAGCAACTTACCTTATTGTGAGGTGGTTGAAGGAGGTTTACACATTGGCACATGGCGGCTTGAAGATGGCGGCACGTGCACTGCAGGCCATCAGCCATGGCTCAGAAAGTGCCTGAAAATCAAGTTTCGTTCCACTCATCGGCGGAGGGGGGAGGGGTAGACAAAACCGTGATAAATATAATATGATCGCATACAGTGGAGAGAACAAGTATTTGATACACTGCCGATTTTCCAGGATTTCCCACAAGTTTACAAAGCACATAGAGGTCTGTAATTTTTATCATAGGTACACTTCAACTGTGAAAGACGGAATCTAAAAGAAAAATCCTGAAAATCACATTGTATGATTTTTAAATAATTAATTTGCATTTTATTGCATGAAATAAGTATTTGATACATCAGCTTAATATTTGGTGCAGAAACCTTTGTTTGCAATTACAGAGATCAGACGTTTCCTATAGTTCTTAACCAGGTTTGCACAGACTGCAGCAGGGATTTTGGCCCACTCCTCCATGCAGATATTCTCCAGATCCTTCAGGTTTCGGGGCTGTCGCTGGGCAACACAGACTATCAGCTCCCTCCAAAGATTTTCTATTGCGTTCAGGTCTGGAGACTGGCTTGGCCACTCCAGGACCTTGAGATGCTTCTTTCGGAGCCACTCCTTAGTTGCCCTGGCTGTGTGTTTCGGGTCATTGTCATGCTGGAAGACCCAGCCACGCCCCATCTTCAATGCTCTTGTTGAGGGAAGGAGGTTGTTGGCCAAGATCTCGCGATACATGGCCCCATCCATCCTCCCGTCAATACGGTGCAGTCGTCCTATCCCCTTTGCAGAAAAGCATCCCCAAAGAATGATGTTTCCTCCTCCATGCTTCACGGTTAGGATGGTGTTCTTGGGGTTGACCTCATCCTTCTTCTTCCTCCAAACACGGCGGGTGGAGTCTAAACCAAAAAGCTCTATTTTGATATCATCAGACCACATGACCTTCTCTCATTCCTCCTCTGGATCATCCAGATGGTCATTGGCAAACTTCAGACGGGCCTGGACATGCGCTGGCTTGAGCAGAGGGACCTTGCGTGCGCTGCAGGATTTTAATCCATGACGGCGTAGTGTGTTACTTATGATTTTCTTTGATACTGTGGTCCCAGCTCTCTTCAGGTCATTGACCAGGTCCTGCCGTGTAGTTTTGGGCTGATCCCTCACCTTTCTCATGATCATTGAGGCTCCACGAGGTGAGATCTTGCATGGAGCCCCAGACCGAGGGAGATTGACTTATCTTGAATTTCTTCCATTTTCTAATAATTGAGACAACAGTTGTTGCCTTCTCACCAAGCTGCTTGCCTATTGTCCTGTAGCCCATCCCAGCCTTGTGCGAGTCTACAATTTTGTCCCTGATGTCCTAAGACAGCTCTCTGGTCTTGCCCATTTTGGAGAGTTTGGAGTCTGATTGATTGAGTGTGGTCAGCTGTCTTTTATGCAGATAATGAGCACAAACAGGTGCAGTTAATACAGGTAATGAGTGGAGAATGGGAGGGCTTCTTAAAGACAAAACTAACAGGTCTGTGAGAGTCGGAATTCTTTCTGGTTTGGAGGTGATCAAATAGTTATTTCATGAAATAAAATGCAAATTAATTATTTTAAAATCATACAATGTGATTTTCAGGATTTTTGTTTTAGATTCCGTGTTTCACAGTTGAAGTGCACCTATGATAAAAATTACAGACCTCATCGTACTTTGTAAGTGGGAAAACCTGCAAAATCGGCAGTGTATCAAATACTTGTTCTCCCCACTGTATATCCAAATACAGATGTATCCAAAAGTTCTCCACTCAAATAGCTGCAGTTATTGTGTATTTTCATCTTGAAAATCGATGCATTCGCCGCACTCTCTCATTTGAATTTTCTCCACTCGGATCATGTGTCGGCCACGTGACGCCTCGACAGCCAATAGATCAACTGACATCATATGCAAATTATGTCAGACTGTCATTTGACCAGCGAAGTTGTCCAAGATGGAAGCTTACAGCAGGGAGGAAATCACCGGCTGCTGATCGGCGATTTTTGATGAATATGGCCAGTGAGGACGCTCCCCCGTGTATTATTCACCAGGACAATGTAGCGAACGAAGAAGTCAAACGTTTTACGTCTGTAAGATGGGATGAATGGAGAGAAAGTGTCAACAAATGGCTCATCTAAGACGGTCACGAACGACGTTTAGCCGAGAGTGCCGGCGCGGGAGGACTAACTTCGATCATGGGTCGATTGTACCTTGAGTGCCGGTGTAGAGATTTCAAGCTTCCCCCTTTCAAGTAACCTCCAGGTAATCTCAAATCGATTTCAAGTTACCCCTGGGGGTAGCTATCATTTCGCCGACCTCCGGAAGGATGACAGGCTGAGTCAACCCCCCCCCCCCCTGGTGCATTTATTCAGCGGCCGACGGGGCTTGAACTCAGGACCCTGGGATCCCAACTCACCACCCTAACCACGACTCAGGACCCTGGGATCCCAAGCCACCACCCGAACCACGACTCAGGACCCGAGGATCCCAAGCCACCACCCAAACCACTGAGCCAACACCAGGCTACGCATTCAGCATGTCATCCTTCCGAGGGCGGCGAAATGAGTACCAGTTCCAGTGTGTGTACTGATAGAGGGACACTGCATCAGCGACACAGTCGCGCTTCAAGAAATGAGACCGACCCTGGCAGCCAAGCTGCCATACGAGCACCACCACCACAACGAAATTGTGAATTAAAAATAAGCTGTTTTCATTGCCTTTCTTATACATTGATATTATTGCGTTGTTTCCATAATTGTAAATATAGTTTGAGTTGGTTAAAAAGATATACCAGTTTGTCTATTTGGATCAACTATATCGAAGAAGGATTTCATAAAAATGTGGCAAAAACTACAACTGTATGAGAAATACTGATTTCAATTCATAACAATGTTAAAATAAAATCATTCATAATAAAATCAAAATTCATTGCAAATTCTTTAAATGCAGTCACGTGGTCAATGGTTTTTCCCTCATTAGTTTTCAATGTCAATTAAATTATTATTTTTTGTAAATAAACATACATAAATAAATGTTTTGAACGGAGTAATCTGAAATCGTCGGGGGTGGGATGAAATCGATTTCAACCTACCCCCGGGGGTAACTTGAAATCTTTACGCCGGCACTCTCGGCTAAACGTCGTTCGTGACCGTCGAAGACGAGCCATTTGTTGACACTTTGTCCATTTATCCCATCTTCCAGACGTAAAACGTTCAACGTCTTCGTTCGCTACATTGTCCTGGTGAATTATACATGGGGGAGCGTCCTCACTGGCCATATTCATCAAAAATCGCCAATCAGCTGCCGGTGATTTCATCCCTGCAGGAAGCTTCCATCTTGGACAACTTAGCTGGTCACATGACAGTCTGACATAACTTGAAAGGGGGTAGCTTGAAATCTTTACACCGGCACTCCAGGTACAATCGGCCCATGATCGAAGTTAGTCCTACTGCGCCGGCACTCTCGGCTAAACGTCTGTCCAGTCAGAGATATAATTTGCATACGATGTCAGCCAATCTATTGGCTGTCGAGGCATCACGTGGCCGACCTGTGATCCGAGTGGAGAAAATTCAAATGAGAGAGTGCGGCGAATGCATCGATTTTCAAGATGAAAATACACAATAACTGCAGCTATTTGAGTGGAGAACTTTTGGATACATCTGTATTTGGATATACAGTGGGGAGAACAAGTATTTGAGACACTGCCGATTTTCCAGGTTTTCGCACTTACAAAGCACGATGAGGTCTGTAATTTTTATCATCGGTCCACTTCAACTGTGAAAGACAGAATCTAAAACAAAAATCCTGAAAATCACATTGTATGATTTTGAAATAATTAATTTGCATTTTATTGCATGAAATAAGTATTTGATCACCGACCAACCAGTAAGAATTCCGGCTCTCACAGACCTGTTAGTTTTGTCTTTCAGAAGCCCTCCCATTCTCCACTCATTACCTGTATTAGCTGCACCTGTTTGAACTCGTTATCTGCATAAAAGACAGCTGTCCACACTCAATCAATCAGACTCCAACCTCTCCACAATGGGCAAGACCAGAGAGCTGTCTAAGGACATCAGGGACAAAATTGTAGACTTGCACAATGCTGGGATGGGCTACAGGACAATAGGCAAGCAGCTTGGTGAGAAGGCAACAACTGTTGGCACAATTATTAGAAAATTGAAGAAGTTCAAGATAACAGTCAATCTCCCTCGGTCTGGGGCTCCATGCAAGATCTCACCTCATGGAGCCTCAATGATCATGAGAAAGGTGAGGGCTCAGCCCAGAACTACACGGCAGGACCTGGCCAATGACCTGAAGAGAGCTGGGACCACAGTATCAAAGAAAACCATAAGTAACACACTACGCCGTCATGAATTAAAATCTTGCAGCGCACGCAAGGTCCCTCTGCTCAACCCAGCGCATGTCCAGGCCCGTCTGAAGTTTGCCAATGACCATCTGGATGATCCAGAGGAGGAATGGGAGAAAGTCATGTGGTTTGATGAGACCAAAATAGAGCTTTTTGGTTTAAACTCCACTCGCCATGTTTGGAGGAAGAAGAAGGATGAGTACAACCCCAAGAACACCATCCCAACCGTGAAGCATGGAGGGGGAAACATAATTCTTTGGGGATGCTTTTCTGCAAAGGGGACAGGATGACTGCACCGTATTGAGGGGAGGATGGATGGGGCCATGTATTGCGAGATCTTGGCCAACAACTTCCTTCCCTCAACAAGAGCATTGAAGATGGGGCGTGGCTGGGTCTTCCAGCATGACAATGACCCGAAACACACAGCCAGGGCAACTAAGGAGTGGCTCCGTAAGAAGCATCTCAAGGTCCTCGAGTGGCCAAGCCAGTCTCCAAACCTGAACCCAATGGAAAATCTTTGGAGGGAGCTGAAAGTCTGTGTTGCCAAGCAACAGCCCCGAAACCTGAAGGATCTGGAGAAGATCTGTATGGAGGAGTGGGCCAAAATCCCTGCTGCAGTCTGTGCAAACCTGGTTAAGAACTACAGGAAATGTCTGATCTCTGTAATTGCAAACAAAGGTTTCTGTACCAAATATTATGTTGTTTTTCTTATGTATCAAATACTTATTTCATGCAATAAAATGCAAATTAATTATTGTAAAATCATACAATGTGATTTTCAGGATTTTTGTTTTAGATTCCGTCTTTCACAGTTGAAGTGTCGCTATGATAAAAATTACAGACCTCTTCGTTCTTTGTAAACTTGTGGGAAAACCTGCAAAATCGGCAGTGTATCAAATACTTGTTCTCTCCACTGTATGCGATCATATTATCACGGTTTTGTCTCCCCCCCCCCCCCCCCCCGCCGATGAGTGGAACGAAACTTGATTTTCAGGCACTTTCTGAGCCATGGCTGATGGCCGACAGTGCATGTTCAAGCCGCCATGTGCCAATGTGTAAACCTCCTTCAACCACCTCACAATAAGGTAAGTTGTTTTGCTGTTTATTTGTTTGTGACCTTTCTGCTTTGAGCTCCCAAGGTTTGACACAACAAAACTTTTCCAAACCGATTATTAACCACAATGCACCTGAATCGGGGTTTATACAGTCATGACGAGGTCATTTGGACCAATATCACTCCTTTAGACCCCATAACATCATTGATACCACTTCGAGTCTGAGACCAACACACTGTTTCGACCCCTTCACACCCATTGAGGCCCTTTTGCAACATATACACCTTATCAGCCCTGGATTAACCAGGTCAGGTCAGGTATGGGAGCATGTACCAGAACAGCGCGTCGCTGCGTCCACTTTCCACCGGAACTCCAGGGGCCTTCATCTGGCCATCCCCCAGATAGATGCCAGGCCCATCCCCATCTCCTTGATATGCCGGTCATACTTGCTGCAACCACGAGGCATGTGGTCGGTCCATTGGCCTCCTCCACTCACGAGACTCCCTCGATGAGAGAATCTGGTGAGCAGGATCAGCGTCAGGAAAACGAGCCACATGTCCAGAGAGCCGCAACTGACCCTCACGGACTATGCAGGTAACAAATCTCATCTGAGTCTCTCTCAGCAACCCCTCGTTGGACACAAAATCCGACCAGCGATAGCCAAGGATTCTCTGAGGAGACGTGCTACCAAAGGAATTATGTCTCCGTCTCAGATCCTTGGCCAGAGTCCAAGTCTCGCATCCATAGAGCAAGACTGGATGGAAGCACCATGGACCTGAAGACTCAGACTTTCGTCCTCCCGCACTGGTACCAGCAGCGCCACACCCCATGATCCAGTGAATCCATGACTCCCCAGGCCTGACCCAGACGTCTTTTGACCGCTGAGTCACAGCTCGCAGAGACATGAATATCACTGGCAAGATAAGTGAATCTCTCCACAACCTCAACATCCTCACCACAAACAGACACAGACAGGACAGCAGCATCCAAGATGTCATTGAAAGCCTGGATCTTAGTTTTGACCCAATAAACCCGTAATCCCAGTGGCTCCGACTCCTCATTCAGCACCTCGAGGGCCCCCAAAACGATATCTAAAGTCTCCGCAAAGATGACTGCATCATCTGCGAAATCAAGGTCCGAGATCTTGACATTCCCAAACGATGCACCGCAGCTTGATCTCTCTGTCATTCTCCCGAGAATCCAGTCCATACAAGTGCTGAAAAGTGTGGGGCCAGTACACACCCCTGATGAACTCCAGCAACAACTGGAAATAAGTCCGAAATGGTACCACCACATTTCACAGCACTCTCAGTACCAGAGTAGAGTTCAGACATCAGATCGATCAGTTTTGGTGGCACCCCACGAAGACCAAGAATCCTCCAGAGGGCATCCCGAGTCACTGAATCGAATGCTTTACAGAGATCAATATCGGCTGCCAGCAGCCCATACCGAAACTCTCGTCTGCGTTCGGTGAGGATCCAAAGAGCAAGGATTCGGTCAATCGTTGACCTCTTTGGTGTAAAGCCTGACTGCTCTGGACGCTGGTGGTCAAGCAGATGGTGGCGAACCCTATCAAGAATTATCCGAGCAAAGACCTTGCCCGGCACTGAGAGTAGCGTCACCCCTCGGTAGTTGTTGCAGTCTTGGCGATCACCCTTCCCTTTCCAGAGAGGGACAACAAGGCCCCTCTTCCAATCAGTTGGGATGATGCTTGTGTTCCAGGCAGAGCACAAAACTGCATGCAACGACCCGAGTGCAGCATTTCCACCAGCCTTGAGAAGTTCAGCATGGATGCCACAGATCCCTGGAGCTTTACCCCGTTTCAACTGGTTCACCGCAGCCCGTGTTTCCACAAGCGAATGTGGACCACAGTTGATTGGAGGGTCAGCAACAGGGATTGTAACACCCTTGATGTCCAACTCGACAGCTGGTGGATCAGCCTGGTACAACCGCTCAAAGTAACCGGCCCAGCAAGCCTTCACTTCAGACTCCTCTGACAAGAGCCTACCACTCTCTGCTCTGACTGCTGTGCTCCGAGGGATGGGCTTGGATGAACGCAATGCGCGAATTCCCTTGTAAGTGGGACGAGAATCAGCCCTCCACAGGTGATGCTCTACCCCCTCACAGATTCCTCGCACATAGGCCTCCTTGTCCACCCTTAGTGCATGTACAGTTTTACGCCTCAGCTCCCTGAACAGCTCAGCTCTGCCATTCAGCCTGGCCCTGCGACTCTGCTCAATGGTATCCAGTGTCCCTTGAAAGACAAAATTCTTCTTTGCCCTGCGGTGAGTTCCAAGACATCCACCGGCAACATCACGGACGGTGGTCTTGAAGGTACTCTACAACTCTTCAGGACCCCCCCCCCCCAAAGCACCCAGACCCCCAAATGTCCACTCAGCCTGTTCGCAAACTCCTCAGCTGCCCTCTCATCCTTGAGCTTGCCAACATCCAGCCTCGGCTGGAATGGTACCATTCTCCCGGATTTAAGGTTCAGCTTTGGAGTTGCTACAACAAGCCGGTGGTCAGTATTGAGGAACTGAGCACTCCGATAGACCCTGCAGTTCTGGATCATCCTCCAGTGACCATCAACGAGGACATGGTCAATCTCCTTTGCCACACCGCCAGCGTTGGAATACCAAGTCCAGCGATGAGCTTGTGGGAGCTGAAACTATGAACCAACCACCCTAAGTCCATGACTTCTTGCAAAGTCAAGCAACTTTGTGCTATTCTGGTGCATAGTTCCTGAACCATGGGGACCAACACATGTCTCATAACCATCCCTATCAGTTCCAGTCGATGCATTGCAATCCCCCAAGACTAGAAGTGTATCTCGTCTGGGTCACTGATCAACCACAGACTCGAGCGTGGCGTAGAATGCATCCTTTATCCACAATAAATGATAAAAATAAATACATAAACAAGAATTTTTTTTTTACACTTTTTATGCAATGTAAGACTGATGCCATAACGTTTACTGAAATTAACTTTACCGTAAGTTTTGTTTCATTTCGAAAAATAAAATTTCATTTTACAGTTTAGTATTGTTTTTATTTTGGATTGCATATATATGGGGGGTACCATAATCTTTTCAGTGTAAAGGGCCTCATAAGGTCTTAATCCGGCTCTGCACCTTATTTGACCCTTTCGAGAACTGTATATGTTTTTCAGACCCTTTTGGCAATTTAAGACCACTGGGCACTTTACAAGTCTTTGGATACTTTCGATCCCTTTTGTCCTTTCGCCTTTCGACCCCTTTCCTTCAGGCCCTTTTTGACACTTTAAACATTTTAGCACCTTCGACCCTTTGTGCCGCTGAGATCCCTTCGACACGTCAAACCTTTCGTCCCCTTTTGACCTTTTAAGACACGAAGCCACTTTCGACCCTGAAGAAAATTGAAAAAAACAATTGCTCCAAAAATTGTTTTTGACAACCTTTTTCATGCGCCATTCACGTCGCATCACAGGTTGCAATGACTCATCGAAACTAATATCCCAAATCGAAATTGAAATGACTGATCTGTGGATCGTCAGATCGGAAACCAGAATGAAATGCTCTGAGATATACTGAATGGAAATTTCCGAAAGCAAAGCGATGCGGAGGATAGAGAATGGGGCTGGTTGCGGACTGAAGAAGTGATGTGGAGAGGGAGAGGTGCCTGTCGGTCATCGATTGGCGTCGAGAGAACTTCGGTGATCCAAAACATGCCTAAATCCGTTTCGCAGCCAAACTTTTGTCAAATCACCCTCACTTCCAAGCAGTTTTTTGGAGGTACAACAAGCATGGATTGGAAATCCTCACTGGTAGAATTGTAAGGAGGTTGGTGAGGTTGCCATCTCCACCCACTGTGATATCTGCACATTGAATTCCCATTTCTACAAATATACTCATTTGCGGTGAAACGTCTATGAATCCGTCAGTATGGTGTGCTCTGCCAGTGCAGGTGTATATTAGCTTCCTTAAAGCTTTTATTGTAGTTTCAGAATATACATGGACAAGCCGAAGCCCCGTCACAGACGGATTCTGTTCATTCAACCACCCTCACCAGCTCACCCACACTCGAGGGACATGGACTGGACAGGGGGTGCTTGCCCCCACCTATTCATCCCCCGCCCCTGCCCCATTCCCCCCCACCTTCAATTTGCTTACCCCCACCCAAAAATTTAATTACCCCGGCCCCGCCTCTTCACTCCCCGCCCCCGTCTCTTGATTCCCCGCGCCACTTGCCCCCGGGCCCCCGCCCCCCTGTCCACCCCCTCACACTCAACCCTGCCTAATTCACCCCAGCCCCCACCCCATTTCCCCCTGTTTCCCGCTTTCAATTTGCTTTCACCCGCCCAAAAATTTGCTTACCTTGCCCCCCGCCTCTTCACTCCTCGCCGCCATCTTAACGAAAAGTGTTTATTCTGCTTCAGAGTTGAAAGTTGACTATTGCCACGATGTGCGATGCACTCTTACAGGTACGAAGTTTCTTTCAGTCCAGGTCACAGTACCGAGAAAAACGTGACGCGACCACGAGGAGGAGCACAAAATTGATCCTTCAGTATTAATATATATATTGAAGATACAATGTTTCTTGTTACATTTTTTGTGTAAAATTCACATTCTGAGGTAGTCAGCATGTGCAGAAGAGGGCTTTACATTGCAGACGGAATTTTCGAGGAGTGGAATTACACCTCTCAGCGGTAACGGTCTGTCAACGGCAGACGTAATGACGTCACAGAATGACAGATGATGTCATGACGTCCTGACGCCTCTTGACGGTGACGTCACACGTCGCCATGTAAATGAATGTAAAACGAAAATAGTTTATTCCGTTTCAGATTTGAAGGTTGATTATTGCCACTCTGTGCTATGCACTCTCACAGGAACGAAGTCTCTTTCAGTCCAGGTCACAGTACCGAGAAAAACGTGATGCGACCGCAAGGAGGAGCACAAAATTGGCCCTTCAGTATTAATATATATATATTCTTTGGCAGAAGATATGGTCGGTTTGGGGGCAGGGGGCTGCACCCCCCCTCCTCAATCCCACATCCGATCAATTGTTGTGTTCACTCGTAGTGTCATCAAATTAATGGATTCTCAAGGTGTGGACACTATTGTCTTAGTGTTCAGACTACTGTGTATGTTTGTTAAACTCTGGCAGCAGTGTTCGATTATCCTCTTACCAAAAGGTATTCCAACAAGAAACATTGGTGTCTTGAACTGGTGTTGATTAGACTTTGTGAAATTCCTTGTGAACTTTGCACCTTTTACTAGTATTGATCCCAGTTTGTGCTTGTGAGAGATACCTCCATGAATTCCTGAAGTTCATTGATTGAGGGATGGGATAGAAGCAGTGCTTAGTGGTGAGCTGTGTGGTTTTTAATGTTTTCAAACATGTCGCTTTCTTTATTTCTGATTTGTGCAACAGAAAACAGAAACTTTATTGTCAATGACACTGTCATGTTTCTGCCATACAGGTCAAGAAAATGTCACAACAGATGAGAGTGAACGACGAACGTATCAATGCGATTGCATTGAAAAATGAAGGGCTTTCAGAGAGTCTAATAAACGTTGTGAGCAAGCTGTCAGAC
>NC_140962.1:17588815-17616315 GCF_056783735.1 Eptatretus burgeri | reverse complement strand
GTTGTTGAAAAATATTCAAATTACAGGCTTGGGGATTTAATTTGGTTTCATGAAGAAAAGTATGATTATTTTACAAATATTGTATATTTATTTTCAAAGTGAGAACAGAACTTCAATTCAAATGGCAAATAAAACATTTCTACATTCGTAAGTCATGCTTCATCGGATTTGATCAGTTGCTTTATAAATAATGTTTAGCGAAAAAATACTCATCTATCTATCACAGATAAATCCCATCTCATCTATCTATCACTGATAAATCCCATCTCATCTATCTCTCACAGATAAATCCCATCACATCTGTCTCTCACAAATATATCCCATCTCATCTGTGTATCACAGATAAATCCCATCTCATCTTTTTTTTTTTTTTTTGTATACCTTGTCGAGTCTTGTATGAGAGCTAACACACAACGCACAGCAAAGGGGCATGAGACAAGAGGGGTGGGAGTGGGAGGGACAAAACAGTGGGGAACAGACACATTAGGAGATCCGTGGAAGGGAGAGGGATGGGACGGGGAACATGGGGAAGAGAAGATGGACATTGCAGGGACTTTCAGGAAGGAAAGCAGGGGAATTGAAGGAAGTGGGCTTGGGTGGATTATCTTGGGTAGAAAAGATCAAGGATTTGGATGGATAAGAGGTGGTGGTGAACAGCTGTTTTGAAAGACTGGAGGGAAGAATGGGAAAGAATAGAGTGAGGGAGTTTATTCCAAAGGCGGGAAAAAAGAGGAATGAAAGAGTGAAGGTGAGCAGTGATTCGTGATTTTGGTACTTTTACCAGAAGGGGGTTGTTGGCGGACCTTGAGCGCCCTGTGGAAATGTAGTGGGGACAAATCACAGAGAGAGCAGGGGGGGCAAGGCTGGAGAGGAGATGGTAGAAGACAGAAAGACCACCGACCAACTTGCGGTGATTGAGTGAGAGGCCCAAAGACTCAGCTTCATTGTGGGAGATGCCGATGATCCTAAATGCCCTGGTATCGACAGCGTGAAGCCGAGAAAGGTGGGAGGCCGGAGCACCAGCCCAGAGGGGAGAGCAGTACTCGATCAGGCTACGGACAAAAGCTTTGTAAGTGATCAGGAGCTCAAGAGGGCCAAGGAAGGACTTTTCACGACGGAGGATTCCCAGTCGGCAACTGGCTTTGGAGGCGAGGTTGGAAATGTGACTTTCCCAGGAAAGGTCATGGCAGATAGTGAGACCCAGAAGCTTGAAAGAAAAGACTTCTTCTAGAGGATTGTTGAGAAAGTGGATGGGGGGGTTTTCTAAATGGTCCTTTCAAAGAGACATAGTGAGAGTGTGAGATTTGTCTGGATTGAAAGACATGTTCCACGTGTTGGACCAGTTTGTGATTTTATCCAGATTTGCAGTGAGTGAAGAAGTTGCTGCTTGCCGGTCTGAGGGATGACAGATGGTACGGTAGAGGGTGGAGTCATCAGCAAAGAGATATAGAGGATTTTCCAGAGAGTCGGAGAGATCATTGATGAAAACCAGAAAAAGAACAGGGCCCAGAACGCTACCTTGAGGAAATCCAGCCTGGACAGGAAGAGGGGATGAAAGAACTCCATTTCGAGCCACACGTTGACTGCGACAGGAGAGGAAGTCTACGAGCCATGAGTGGAGATTGCCTTGGATACCATCGGAAGAGAGTTTGGTGAGTAGGGCAGGGTGCCAGACTGTCAAAAGCACGTGATATGTCCAGGGATACGGCTCGGATTTCCTGTCTGGCATTGAGGACCTTAATCCATTGTTGGGAGAGCAGAAACACATATCCAGGGTAGAGTGACCTGGTCTGAAACCAAATTGATGATCGGAAATCAAGCCATTGGAGAAGAGGAAGTATTTCATGTCTGAACTGATGATGGATTCCATAACCTTGCTGATGATTGGGAGAAGGCTGATTGGTCTGTAGTTGCTGGGATATGTTTTTGCACCTTTTTATGCAGGGCAGTGATGTTTGCAGATTTCCAGGCAGATGGCAGATGACCTTGAGCAAATGAGAGGGTGAATAGAACAGAGAGAGGGTGAGCAAGAGCAGAATAGCAGGCTTTGAGGACACGTGGGCTGATACCGTCTGTACCGGTTGCAGAATCTGAGTCGAGGTTAGAAAGCAAGCTCTCCACCTTGTTAGGAGAAAAGGACACAGAGTCCACGGACAGTTGGGTGCGACTGGGTAAGGTGGGTAGAGAAAGTGATGGGTTTCGGACACAATATTCAGCTGCAAACACCGAGTTCAGGCATTCAGCTTTTTCACGTGCGGTATCAGCAGTGCGGCCATTTGAGGTAAGGGAGGGGATGGAGGGGGAACATACACCAGAAACAGATTTGATTAAATGCCACCAGGATTTTGAGGAGGTAGAGAGGTTTGAGAGTTCAGACTTGAGATGAGAAAGATGTTGTTTTCTGGCTCTCCTGAGGGTAGATACACACTTGTTCCGAGCTTTGTGGAAGGAACTGAGATTGCCCTCAGTTGAGTTTGCTTTCCATGAGGCAAAGGCAAGTTCTTTCCATCTCTTTATCACAAATAAATCCTATCTCATCTGTGTATCACAAATAAATCCCATCTCATCTATCCATCACAGATAAATCCCGTCTCATCTGTGTATCACAGATAAATCCCATCTCATCTATCCATCACAGATAAATCCCGTCTCATCTGTGTATCACAGATAAATCCCATCTCATCTATCCATCACAGATAAATCCCATCTCATCTGTCTATCACAGATAAATCCCATCTCATCTGTCTATCACAAATAAATCCCATCTCATCTATCCATCACAGATAAATCCCATCTCATCTTTCCATCACAAATAAATCCCATCTCATCTATCCATCACAGATAAATCCCATCTCATCTGTGTATCACAAATAAATCCCATCTCATCTGTCTATCACAGATAAATCACATCTCATCTGTCTATCACAGATCAATCCCATCTCATCTGTGTATCACAAATAAATCCCATCTCATCTATCTATCACAGATTTTTTTAGACCCTTGGCAATTTCCAACCCTTTGGATACTTTAGATCCCTTTTGTTCTTTGGCCTTTCAACCCCTTTAGACCCATCAGGCTCTTTTTAGAACCTTTAAACACTTTAGACCTCTTTATGACTCTTGAAACACTTTAGCACCTTCGACTCTTTGTGGAGATTAGATCCCTTCGACCCCTCAGACCTCTCAACCCCTTTTAACCATTCAAGGCACTTAAGCCATGTTAGACCCATCAGGAAAATGGGGAAAAAGTTGCTCTAAAAATCGCTTTTGACAACCTTTTTGTTGCACCATTCACGTCACATCACAAATTGCGATGACAAATCAAAACTAATATCCCAAAGTGAAACTGAAACGACTGATCTATGGATCATCAGGATAGGAAAACAATGAAATACTGTGAGATATACCGAATTGAAATTTCTGAAAGCAAAACTATGGGGAGTACAGAGAAAGGGGCTGGTTGCAGACTGAAGAAGCGATGTGGAGAGGGACAGGTGCCTGTTGGTCATCAGTTGGCGTGGAGAGAACTTCGGTGATCCAAAATATGCCTAAATCCGTTTCCCAGCCGAACTTTCGTCAAATCATCCTCACTTCCAAGCAGTACTTTGGAGGTACAACAAGCATGGATTGGAAATCCTCAGTGGAAGAATGGAACGAGGTTGTGGAGGTTGTCATTTCCACCCACTGCAATATCTGCACACTGAATTCCCATTTCTACCAATATACACTCATTTGAGGTGAGACGTCTCTTAACCCGTCAGTGCAGTGTACGCTGCCAGCACAGGTGTATATTGGCTTCCCAAATGCTTTCGTTGTAGTTTTACAACATACATGGGTTCTTTGGCAGAGATATGGTCATTATGGTGGTGGGCTGCCCCCCCCCTACCCCAATCCTACTTCTGATCACTCGTTCCGCTCACCCGTTGTATAACCAAATTCATGGATTCTAAAGGTGTGCATTCCATTGTCTTGGTGTTCAGACTGCTGTGCATGTTTGTTAAACTCTGCCAGCAGTGTTCGATTATTATCCTTTTTCCAAAAGGTATTCCAACGAGGAAACATTGGTGTCGAGAACTGGTGTTGATTAGACTTTGTGAAAATCTTTGTCAACTTTGCACCTTTTACCAGTAATGATCCCAGTTTGTGCTTGTGAGAGATACCTCCATGAATTCCTGATGTTTATTCATTGAGGGATGGGATAGAAGCGGTGCTCACTGGTGAGCTGTGTGGTTTTTAATACGTTTTCAAACATGTCGCTTTCTTTATTTCTGATTTGTGCAACAGAAAACAGAAACTTTATTGTCAATGACATTGTCGTGTTTCTGCCATACAGGTCAAGCAAATGTCACAACAAATGAGAGTGAACGACGAACGTATCAATGCGATTACATTGAAAAATGAAGGACTTTCAGAGAGTCTAATAAACGTTGTGAACAAGCTGTCAGACATGGAACGTCAGTTCCAGGAACAGCGCCAACAGCATGAGGAGGAGCGACAGAGGCAGCAACAGAATCATGTTGAGAACTGCCAAGAAGTAAGCAATCATTATTTTGCATGTGGGACTGCTGATGACAAGGCGGTGAAGATCATGTTCACCTCCACATGTTCTGATTGGTTTTAACTTTTAACACCTTGCAGGTTGTGCTGCTCATGAGACATTTACAAATGAAGTTCACTTCTGTGGAAAAGTGGTGCTTGAAAATATTGTGCTAAGTGAAGTGTTGAGCTCACCACATGTCACTTTCTTTCTTTCTTTCTGGTTCTGTGGAACAGAAAACAAACTTTACTGTCAATAACACTGTCGTGTTACTTCCATACAGATCGCACAAGTCTTGCAACAGATGAAAGTGCAGGACAAACAGATCGATGAAGTTACATTGAAAAATCAGGGACTTTCAGAGACTCTGATAAACCTTGTGTGTACCTTATCAGCATTGAGAACAGTTCCAGGAGTACCAAAAACAGCTCCAGGAGCAGCGAAGATAGTTCCAGTAGCCCAACAGCACCAACAGTTCCAGGAGCAGTGCCGACAGTTCCAGGTGCAGCTCCGACAGTTCCAGGAGCATCGCCGACAGTTCCAGGAGCATCGCCTACAGTTCCAGGAGCAGTGAAAAAAGTTCCAGGAGCAGAGCCGACAGTTCCAGGAGCAGTGAAAAAAAGTTCCAGGAGCAGAGCCAACAGTTCCAGGAGCAGTGAAACAAGTTCCAGGAGCAGCGAAGTCACTCTTCATGCTATTCTGGTACGATTTAACTTTTAACATTATTTAACAGGTACTATTTCACTTTTAACTGTAAACCTGTCCTATTATCAGGTCAGGCCAGATCAGATCTGTGACTTGCAACAGGTATCATGTAAGCCTGTACTAACCTGTTCCATAGTCGGGTTGTTGGAGACCAAACCATCTCCCCCACCAGGTATCCTGGTGAGGAGAGTGCTTGGATATGGACACCCAGCAGGATTAAAAACAAAACCTGTCAAAGGGTGGAGGAGCTCCTTGTGAGCCAATGGCCATCCATATCTAGTGCCCAACTGTGTCTGTGGACGTCCTCCTGCAGTTGGGTTACTTCTTATTAGGGGGTTGGTGGCAGGATTTGCACTCTGACCACCGTAAAACCCTTCATTCCACAAAACATTCTCGAAGCATAAAAAAAAAAATCTGAAAACCCACTCCGTGAGAATACCTCCTGTGCAGCTTCCCTAACAGCTCACCGGATGATGGGATTTGGGCATAGCCTTCGGGACCCCCAACCTTTGATGATCGGAGGGAAACCATGGGGTAACATTCCCGGGTCAGATTGCGGGAGAGTGTTTCGGAGTTGTGCTGAAGTGTCATCTTCCAGACTGCGATCTCCTTGTGTTAACCTGAGGCGGTCCGTTCGGGTGGGTGCCTGGAATGTCCTATCCCAAAGAGAGGATGATCACCTGTCTCTGTTATCATCTGAGCTCAAGCGTCTGGACATCGGTATTGCAGCTCTCTCTGAGGCTCGGAGACCGGATTGCGGCGAGATCATGGCGGGTGGTTACACCTACTATTGGTCTGCTCGCTCTTATGGTTACCATGCCCAAGGAGTTGCTGCAGCTGTGTCCAATAAGCTGATTCCATTGATAATTGAGGTAACACCAGTCAACGAGCGTATTATGAGACTAAGGATTCGTGACTCCTTGGGTGTCATTTCCCTGCTCTGTCTTGATGCGGCCATACCTGACCTGACCTGACCTGTCTGCAGTCACAGGAGCAGTGGCGACAGTTCCAGGAGCAACAACGTTGGTTCCAGGAACAGCGACAACAGTCCCAGGAGCAACGGCAACAGCACAATGAGCAGCAATGGAGGCAGAAACCGAATCGGGATGAGACCTGCCAAAAGGTAAGTCATCATAATAAAATGTGGGACTACAGATACCAAGGGGGTGAAGAAAATAAATGATGTTTTTGATGACTTGAACTACATTTATTCTTTGATAATATCACTGTCTTTTCCAAAGAGTATTTTTATTACTTTTCATAAGTTTCAGATTCTTCATGATTTTCTCCTGCCAATGAAGTCATCGATCAGAAACGGTGCGTATCCCTCATTGAACGTTCCAATTTGGCTTTTGTGCATGAGTTTCCTTTCGCTCACATGCTGGATACAGTGACTGACATTGTGCCCAAATTAAATGTGCTCAATTAAGTCCCAAATTAATCATGTGTGATCGAAAAGCTTCATTGGCAAGAGAAAATCAGAGGAATTAATAATTCCTGGGCTACTTTTTAAAAATTGAATCAAAAAGTCATTGACAGTGTTATCACAGGCTCAGAGGATTGTCTCGACTCGAGAGGTATGCGCACTTGTCTCTGAGCCATTTAGCCTGGGTTTGAATCTCAATCCAATCACAAACTGTCATCCTGGTTTCTCAGAGGCATGGTGATTCACAAATGTGTGTGTGGTCCCTCGGATTGACGTGAAATTGGGAGTCCAGTCTTCTGGCATTCGTGGATGTTAAACATCTCACTGTGTCCTTTTTGTGCAGAATGGGCAAGCGATCATAGAAACTATTTCAGATCTCAGGCTTAGAAACAGACAACCGGATCCATACCAAACTGGCTATGCGGCATCGTGACCATGCCCTAACCTCAATTTGTGCTCCTCATGGCCGTATCTACCCTGGACATGGGACCACTGCCACCCTCCAATAATCCCTCATATTCACTAAAATATATTGGTATGGCCCAGGGTTTGGGGCTCGCCACGAAGGGAAGCACATGAGTTTCTCCTGAACACCCAGTCCTGAGGCCGCCAACCACAGATAACTCCGGGCTGTAGTTCTGGGCTGTAGTACAATGGGCTGTAGTTTTTACACAGCCATTGCCGCTTGATTTAGATGACTGGCCTCGCAGGGTTACGCTTCAATGTTTCCGTGATATCTTTCTCTTGGCACGGCAACCTAACGAGAAGCCACCACTCAGGCCCACACCTGGTGATTTTCTGCTGCATGGAACAGATGGGTGCAACACCGGCTAACAGAGCAAATCAGGTGGAATACAACTTCCCCTTTAACTCTACTTGTGCACTGTTGCGGAGCAATGAAGGAATAGACAACTGAGACAGCTTGGAAAATTTCAACAAACAATTATTTATTTACATGCACACACAAGCAGTCATTGAAAAGTGAGTATTTATGAGCAAATTTAACCTTACCAAATATACTTGTACAATCTTATTTACACAAAGGACACATGGCCATCATTCAATCAGGGGAGAAGAAAATAGAATTAAAGGATGGAAAAAAGAAAAGTGGAGTCTTTTCTTTTCTCCCTCACCTCACACAACCTGAGGGGGCAGTGCCAGTCCAAGTATGTCAGAGAATGGGGAAGATGGATCACAAAACCAACAAATGTTAAATCTGAAAACCAACTCTGCACCTTCTGTGCTGCTGCCCTTCACAGCGAAGCTCATCGGATGACGGGAATGGGGCAAAGCCTTTGTGACCCCCTTCTTTTATGATAGGAGGAAAACCACAGGTAAACCTCCAGGGTCAGATTGTTTTGGTGTGTGGCGGAGTGGTGCTGAGGTGTCGTCCACCAGACGGCGGTCTCCTTGGGTTAACCTTAGGCGGACCCTTCGGGTGGGTGCCTGGACTGTCCTTGCTCTCAGAGAGGATGATCACTTGTCTGTTATCATCTGAGCTCAAGCGTTTGAGGTTCGGAGAACGGATAGTGGTTGGATCATGGTGGGTGGTTACACCTACTATTGGTCTAGTCGCTCTGATGGTAACCATGGCCAAGGAGTTGCTGTTGCTGTGACCAAAAAGCTGACTCCAATAATAATTGAGATAACACCAGTCAATGAGCGTATTATAAGACTCAGGATTCGTGACTCCTTGGGTGTCGTTTCCCTCGTCTCCATATATGGTCCAACTGAGGCGAGTGATCTCACCATGAAGGACTCATTCTATGCCGCTCTTGAGTTTGTGGTTGATCAGTGCCCGAGTTGAGATACTCTTCGTCTTGGGGGATTTCATTGCATCGACTGGAACTGATAGAGATGGTTATGAGACATGTGTTGGTCCCCATACGTCTGGAACTGTGAACCAGAATAGCACTTGATTTTCCTTGATTCCTTGATTTTGTTGATTCCTTGATCACATTCCTTGATTTTGCAAGAAGTCATGGACTTAAGGTGGCTGATTCATGATTTCAGCACCCACAGGCTCATCGCTGGACTTGGTATTCCAACGCAGGTGGTGTGGCAAAGGAGATTGACTACGTTCTCATTGATGGTTGCTGGAAATATGATCCAGTATTCTGGAGTGCTCAGTTCCTCGATACCGACCACAGGCTTGTTGTAGCAACTCTGAAGTTGCAGCTTAAATCTGGGAGAATGGTACCATCCTTGCCGAGGCTGGATGTTGGCAATTTTAAGGATGAGAAGGAAGCTGAAGAGTACAAGAATGATTTAATTTTTAACTGATTCTTCACTCTTGAGAGATGGGGTGAAAAACGACATTGCATGATATCTCAAAAGTTGTGGATGGATTCAGATGAAACTTAGTGGACAGGTTGGGTGTGTGTGACCACGACAAATTTATTCGATTTTGGTGAAGATCCGAATCCGGATCCATCTGCGAGAATTTTTAAAGTGATTCTTCACGAAAAAGAGATAGTTCCAAAAACGATATATAGCACGATATCTCAAAAATGTTATGGGCCAGATATGTTCTCGTGGATCAGGCATTGTGTGGCGGAGGTATGTGCTCTACCGAGTGCCCTTCGAATTTCCCATGTCTCATTGTTGTGCAATCATGCTTTTAGAATCATGAATGTTAATAATGGCCTGTGTGCACCATTGATGGTTGGAAGAGGAGTCCGCCATGGGTGTCCGTTATCGAGCATTCTCCACTCTCTCTGCATTGAACCCCTTCTAATTCGCCTTCATGCTAGTTTACCAGGGTTTCCCTTGATGCCAACTGAAAGGCGAATTGTCATCTGAGCATATGCTGATGATGTGTGTGCTGTGGTGTGTTATGGTGATGATGTCACCATGTTCCTAAATGAATTGGAAAAATTATCTTCGCATGCACAACTGTAATAAATTGGAATAAATGTAAAGCTCTATGGATTGGCCATACACTGGCTGTTGGTTTGCCTCATCTTCCCAGAGGCTTGCAGTGGGAGAAGGAAAGCATCCACTACCTAGGTGTGTGCATTGGCACTCCAGCTTTTTTGGCTAAGAACTGGTTAAATGCAGTTAATAAAATTGGTAATCGACTAGAAAAGTGGAGAGGAATAGTACTTACATTGTCATACAGAGGTCGTGCCCTCGTGATTCATAATCTGGTGGCTTCCTTGTGGCACAATATGATCGCCTTGCACCCTCCTGACGGCCCTGTCACACCTTGACGTTTTTGCCAGCGTATGGCAAGGTATCAAAATGTATGTAAAACGTTGGCGTACACTGAACTATTGATGTTTTAAAATTTTTTTGTCGTATTCATAACGAGTTGGACGTATGCATAACGTACTCGTAACGTACACAGAACGTTTCGATAAGTTATAGATAACTTATACCAACGAATGCTTCGCGTGTTGTCGGCGTTCACAACGTATGGCCAACGATAGTCGTATGCATAGCGCGGCAGCGTATCGCCGACGATCACGTGGCATAGCCTATTAATACGCTGCTGCTCGGCGATTCAAGCCGCTGTCACACCTTGCCGTTTGTGCCAGCGTATGCCGACGTATGAAAAATTTGTCTAAAATGCTGGCACACGTTGAATACGTTCTGGGTAAGTTTTGTATACGTTAAGAGCACGCTGAAGCACGCTGGCATACGTCGTAGTACGCCGAGCACGTCAACAAATTTTCAGCATGTTGAAAATTTTTCGACGTATGACTCGCGTTCCGCATATGCTGGCCATAAGTTGTAGGCACGTTACGCGATCGTTAACACACGTCGACACACATTACTTGTAAGTTACTCATCAGTCGAAGCGCGTCGAGGTAATGTTTAGCGTACCCGAAACTTATTTCTAACCTATGAGTAACGTGCTTTGAACCTTTGAGTAACGTGCTTTGAATCTATGTGTAACGTATCTCCAACGCACATTGACATATGTAGACGTATTTGATTGACGTCTTCCGGACGACCACAGAACTTACTGAATGTGTTTCTAACTTACAGCTACCGTATAATGGCGATTTGGCAGCGTTTAGGGGAATTGGTATTTAAAAATGGGGTTCACAGGAGGAACCCGTCAGTGTTCCAGACTCCATGTGTTTTTATTTTTTATTTTTTATTTTTTCGGTGTGACGGTGATGCTGACACTTCGATTTCTAGTGCGATTATGATATAAATCGTTGAGCGGCAGCCTATTAATTATATTATAACCGCACTTGAAATCGAAGTGTCAACATCACCGTCATGCCGAAGAAAAAAAAAAAACAAAAAAAACAACACCAACAACAACAACAACAACTTGGCATGTTTCGACTTATGAGTAACTTACAAGTAACGTGTGTCGACGTGTGTCAACGATCGCGTAACGTGACTACAACTTATGACCAGCGTATGCAGAACATGTGAGTCGTACGCTGGCATACGTTGAAAAATTTTCAACATGTTAAAATTTGTCGACGAGCTCGGCGTACTACGACGTATACCAGCATGATACGACGTATACCAGCATGCTCTTAACGTATTCAAAACTTACCCATAACTTATTTGACGTGTGCCAGCGTTTTAGACAAATTTTTCATACGTCGACATACGCTGGCTAAATCGTCAAGGTGTGACAGGGCCTTGAAGCACTGCTGCTGACAATCCAGAAACATCTGCTTGATTTTTTTTCTGGGGTGGCGAACATTGGTTCAAGCCTGAAGTCCTTTACCTTCCATTGGTAGAAGGTGGCCATTGTCTCATTGACATTGCCAGCCGACGAATGGCCTTTGGAGTCATCACTGTCTGTCACTTTCTTTTTTCCACATCACCGCTATCGCAGCCCACTGCCAACTATTTGCTGAAAAGGGTTGGTATGCTTGATTCCAATGAGGAACTTTTTCTCATGGACCTGCAACATGTGGACATCTGTCCATTGCCTTTGCTCTACCAAGACCTGTTGCAAGTCTGGCAGCCTCTTGTGGTACACCAAGACATGGCTCATTACAACACCAACAACTTTCTCGATGAGCCTATCTTCTACAATGCACTTTTTCCTCGTCTACCTCCATCACGTGGTAACGTACAATGCTTCATAAGCTCTGGTGTATGTCACAAGAGACCTGCTGAACAAGAACGAAACATGGCACTCATTCGGGCACATTGCGACTCCTGTTGGAATGCACTCTTTAAGAACCGCCTCCCAGCTCATCCAGGAAGTTCTGCACACCTTGACAAGTTTGGGACTCCATTTTGATGCTAACAACATTATCCCTGTTCCTTCATTCCGCAGTTACACGTAACATCAGCTGCGTTAACAGAAACGGTGATCCTGTCTTCCTCTCCACTTCGTGGTGTTGGTAAGAAGTGCCTGTACCACATATGTGTTACGATACAGCATCCTTATGTGTGAAAAGATAGGTTGGATCCTGATGGAAGGGGATGCTGCCTCCGGGGTCTCCCCTGTGCCCACAATGGGCTGCCATGTATGTCCTGCCTCTTGTAAACTGGACTGGGGCTATCTCTTGGACAATTGTACATTTGATTTTACCCACTAATATTCTATTACACCATTTTTGTGTTTCAATACCGTCTCGTGCCACTTCTGTATGGCCTCCTGAAGATTGATATCACGCCGATGTTGACTGTGCAATACTGACCCCACTTTTCACTTTATTATCACAATTGTGCTGTCACATGAATATTTTCTTTTCTTTGTGTACTTTTATTTTCGGTTTACCGCTAATTTCCAAAAATCCTGTTGAATCTGCTCTCACTAATTTTCTAACAGCTGAAGGAAAACTAGCAGTTTATAAAACAAGGAAAGCTAAACTTCTTGCAAACTCTGATGCTGACTCCAATGTTTTAACAGTTTTTCAGGCCCTTGCCGTCGCCAGACTGCGTGCAGAATTTTACTTCATCAAAACTTAAATAATTTAGAACTGTTTTAGTAGAAATGGTGTTGCAGGAGTACATTGTGTAAAGTGGACCATAATGATCTCATTCATTCATTTTAACTGTGTACTTGACCTTCTTTTTATGATTTGTGTTGAATGTTATGTGGAACTTGTTTTCTTAGCTTGTATGAATAAAGGAATGCAAAAGTCTCTCCCTCCCTCACTCTCTCCCCCCCTTCTGTCTCTCTCTCTCTCACCCCCACCCTCTGTCTCTCTTCCTCTTCTTCTTCATTCACTCTCTTGCTTGTGGCCCTCTGTCACCTTGCTCTTGCATAACCTTTGATGTTTGCAAGCAAAATTTATTCTTATCGTTTTGAGTTTATTTTAACAATAAAACATTCAAATCTTCAAAAACAAATAATTTTTGCTCTATTCATGTTTTCTGCAAAACGAAAATCGAACCGCCTTGCCGTTGTTGTATGTTTCTGTTCGATTTGTGCAGTTTCACTCGATTACCAACTTCCTTCGAGAGAGAAATGTAATGAAGAAGAGGCCTGGTCTCTTACGGCACAGGTGAGCTGATGATGACGTGTTTTGAAATATGATAGAAATCATTGAACTCAATATTGTAAAAATCTTAACAATCACAATCTGTCTCCATGTTTTAATATTTTTGATCTACTCCTTTCAGATGACTTCTGTTTTGAGGACATGCTCTGCCTGAAATGAACAGGCAGAGCAAGAAATGGTCTTGCTCCAAAAAGCTTGTGTCTTTGCATCAGTAGACATGCCCAGCCCCTGGCATAATCCGTTTTGGAAACTCATCGTGGACCATGGGGGCAGAGGGAATCCAATCCAAAGGGCTCAACCGGGCCACGGGACCGATTCGAGGAAAGTTGAGAAAGCTCCATCTGCAAATCAACCCGGTCAACAGTGATGGAACGCAACCCTGAACAGGTCATGGTGACTGGAGCAAAATTCTGAGGTACATTTGGGCACTTAATCTGAGCCTGAACCAAAACCCTAACCTCGTCCCTTCTCATAACCGGCCCATACCTCTCCTCTTAACAGAAAACTCCTCCAGCATGTGAGGTTCTCTCTTCAGGTGAAGAAACATCTCATCATCTTTCCTTACTTTCCAGGTGTTTCCAACAATTCACTCGATGCTGCTGACGTTGAACTCCAATCAATGAATCATCTAATCTTCTTACTTTCCCGTCTGTTCTTTTCCAGATATTTATTTGATAACTGCCATGATGCAGGCTGGCATTCTTCAGATATATATATATATATATATATATATATATATATATATATATATATATATATATATATATATATATATATATATATATATATATATATATATATATATATATATATATCTCCTAAATGTGACCCTTCCCTACCCAACCAACTTGACCCTCCCAAGTATAAGCATAAAGTTTACCTTTGATCTTCCTCCAATTTTTCTCTAACTGTAACAATCTTCTTCCACATTCTGTTGGCTTGTGCTCTTCATTCCAGGTCTTCAAGTTTTGTGCCAACAAATTTGCTTTATTTTGGTAAAATGTGACCCTCCAGTTCAAAAGCAGTTGGAAGTCACAAAAATTCAAAAAATTCAAAAAAATTTTTTTAACCCCCCCCCCCCCCAATAACTCAATATTGAATTTTTGCGACTTCCGACTGGTTTTGTACTGGAGGGTCACAAATGTTTTGGGTTCAGCATTTCATATTTTACCACCCTCTCGTACCTGAGATTTACCAGTCAGTGTGATAGTTCAGTTGGCCATCCCCCCCATTCTAGTTGAGGTCATGGTTCCAGCCAATGAAGCCTTTTGTCGCTCCTGTGTGAAGTGGGGCCATCGCCGTGAAATATAAAACACACAGGAAATGGCACTCTAGGCTGAGGCGCGGCGGTGATGGTCATGGTTAACTCTCGGCCAGGCAAAGATCCCCAGAGGGTTAACCAGTAAGTTAAGGTCTGCATGGCCGCTGTGTACTTCACCCAATTATTGGGTGGATCATCTGGTGGGGATGGTCACCCTACAGGTAGAGATCTTACCTGAGTTGCATTCATTTTGAGGCCACTCTGGTTAGATCCCCCACCTGCAGGGTGACCATCCCTCCTTCATTTTGAAACTCACTTTGGAATGCTCATTAAGTCAGACATTAGGAACATTAAGGTCGCCCTTGAAAGATCCCCGGCATCAGTCTAGCTGACGTATGAGGAAGATGGTGGGTGTTCTCTCTCCTATCTTGCTGACAGACAGCAGGCTTCACATCCCAGCGAGTTCGAGGATGTCCTTCAAGTTAAAAAGCTTCTTGTAAATTATCTGTTGTTCCTCTGAGTTTCTCAACTTTAATATAGTGCGGTGTCCTATATTCTTCCAAAATTAAACTACGAGTGGATTTTGAAGAGTGCCGTCATAATTTTGTTACATAATGTGGCAAATCAGTGGTCATTACATGTAAATTAATCAATTGTTCTGTTCCTGAATGCAAATCGGGCTCATGAGAATACTGTATAGGAACATGAGAAATTTCCTTATATGATCGGAATTAGGTACCCATAATTTCTTGGGATCACAATTTGATAACGGTGGGTTTGGTTAAAAAAAAAAAACACACACACATATACACACACACACACACACACACACACACACACACACACACACACACACACACACACACACACACACACACACACACACACACACACACACACACACACACACACACACACACACACCCGAGGAAATTAGAGTTAGCCCAGAGAGAAGAGAAGGAGCGGAAATGCAGCCGACCTCGTTGTACCAGGTGCGGTTGATGGACCTACACAACCCAATTGCTTAGGAAGTGGGAGGAGGGAAGAGAACTGGGTGTCTGCAGTGCATGACTGGGAGGTGCATGGTGCAGCCTGATGCAAGAGGAAGGTGAGAATTGGTAATGCTCTTTTAGTGGACGAGGCAAGATGAAGAAAAGATGCACGAGAAGAAAGCTTAACGGAATACATTTGAGAAGTCTGCAAATGTTTGGCTAATGACTGTGGAACGCCCTCAAAGCTGAGCGCTGATTTCCCTGGGATGACGCGGCATCAACCCTGGCAATGCTCGCTCAGCCCTGCTCGCTTCACTCGGTTGCGCTGCCATCTCAACTTGGATGACGCTCGGCTTGGCAAAAGCTCCGGACGAAGGATGAAGAGATTCTGCTTGGAGAGGCTCAATAGAGCCAAGACGAAAGGGAACCTAGCCGAAAGGAGAGAGAGAGAGAGAGAGAGAGAGAGAGAGAGAGAGAGAGAGAGAGAGAGAGAGAGAGAGAGAGAGAGAGAGAGAGAGAGAGAGAGAGAGAGAGAGAGAGAGAGAGAGAGAGAGAGAGAGAGAGAGAGAGAGAGAGAGAGAGAGAGAGAGAGAGAGAGAGAGAGAGAGAGAGAGAGAGAGAGAGAGATAGAGATAGAGATAGAGATAGAGATAGAGATAGAGATAGAGATAGAGATAGAGATAGAGATAGAGATAGAGATAGAGATAGAGATATTGATCCTGATTTGCTCTCTCTTATAGAGCCTGGAGTAGAGGAGGGACCAGAAAGCGGATCAAATGACCCTGTAGGCGTTTCTGACCTCCAGCATTGGTGCATAGCTGTCACCTTGCGCCATAGCCATGCCATGCCCCACCAGGCTCCAGAGCCGATAATGGCCTTAGTTTCCTCCGAGCGTGGCCATGTGACACAGCTCTGTAATTAACATTGGCCGAGAGTTTTTGTGAATGTGCGTTGAACTCTGTTTGAGCGGTTATTCAGTGGAACACTGGAGCTACCCAATCGTTGAATAAACCCCAGTGCACATTTGTGCTTCAAGCTACACGTCAAAGTTCCCCAACTCATAATGTCCTTCATTCCCCCAGCATCTTTAGAGACTGTGGTGTGCGTCCAGGGAGTTAACTGTGGTTGGGCGGTTTGTTGTGGTTGTGAGGTAGAGGAAGCGTTGTGGCATTTGTGGTGAAGGCGTTGAAGCGTTGGGAGTGGTTGAGGCCATTGGTCACGGTTGTGGTGAAGAGGTCGGGCAGATTGTTGTGGAGAATTTTGGGAGGTGTTTGGAGCTCACATTCCCATAGCTCCCGTAGCTCACATTCCCACCTCCCCACAACATGATTAGTCGTGAATTTCATCATGTAAAACTTAAGCTGTGCATTGATAAACACTGGATATGACCTTCTCCTCAGTGTTAGGAGGCACGCATTTTGGATTGAATATGCCCGTCTATGAACCCATGGTCTTATCACAGTCACATATCATCATAAGTTTTTGAAAAATGGACTGCAATATGTAAACTTTTTGGACGAGTTTATCAGGAAGTTCTCCAACTGTTTTGTTGTGTCGAGCCACACCCTTTTCTCACAGGTACTTTCGGCTTCTTTAAAAGTGTTTTTCGTCATTTCATTCTACAATGCTTATCTGTCAGGCATGAAATATGGCCAGGCTGCACTGATTGACTTCGTTACTTCGGGTTTCTGCACATGCACGTCAAGCAATATGGGGCAGATGACGTCATGTCAAAAGTGCACTTTTCACAATTAATCCCTGTCTCAAACCACCTGCATCAATAATCACATGTATGATCTTCCCTTCCTTGGCATAATTTGTGTCGTGGCCAGAACTCCAGGGGTCTAAAATGTGAGTGACCCATACCCGGAGTAGAACAAAAGCCAACATTATATATATATATATATATATATATATATATATATATATATATATGTATATATATATATATATATATATATATATATCTATCTATCTATCTATCTATCTGTGTATCTATCTGTCTATCTATCTTTCTATCTATCTATCTATCTATCTATGTATCTATCTATCTATCTATCTATCTATCTATCTATCTATCTATATATCTATATATCTATCTATCTATCTATCTATCTATATCTATCTATATCTATCTATATCTATCTATATCTATCTATATCTATCTATATCTATCTATATCTATCTATATCTATCTATATCTATCTATATCTATCTATATCTATCTATATCTATCTATATCTATCTATATCTATCTATATCTATCTATATCTATCTATATCTATCTATATCTATCTATATCTATCTATATCTATCTATATCTATCTATATCTATCTATCTATCTATATCTATCTATATCTATCTATATCTATCTATATCTATCTATATCTATCTATATCTATCTATATCTATCTATATCTATCTATATCTATCTATATCTATCTATATCTATCTATATCTATCTATATCTATCTATATCTATCTATATCTATCTATATCTATCTATATCTAT
This sequence comes from Eptatretus burgeri, assembly GCF_056783735.1. Taxonomy (NCBI): domain Eukaryota; kingdom Metazoa; phylum Chordata; class Myxini; order Myxiniformes; family Myxinidae; genus Eptatretus; species Eptatretus burgeri. The sequence goes on along the minus strand of NC_140962.1, from coordinate 17,598,448 downwards.
CTATATCTATCTATATCTATCTATATCTATCTATCTATCTATATCTATCTATATCTATCTATATCTATCTATATCTATCTATCTATCTCTCTATCTATCTATCTATCTCTCTATCTATATCTATCTATATCTATCTATATATCTATCTCTATCTCTATATATCTATATATCTATATATCTATATATCTATATATCTATATATCTATATATCTATATATCTATATATCTATATATCTATATATCTATATATCTATATATCTATATATCTATATATGTATATATCTATATATATATATACCCATGTATATCTATATATATTTATATATCTATATATCTATATATCTATATATCTATATATCTATATATCTATATATCTATATATCTATATAACTATATATCTATATATCTATATATCTATATATCTATATATCTATATATCTATATATCTTTATATATCTATATATCTTTATATATCTATATATCTTTATATATCTTTATATATCTATATATCTATATATCTATATATCTATATATCTATATATCTATATATCTATATATCTATATATCTATATATCTATATATCTATATATCTATATATCTATACATACATACATACATACATACATACATACATACATACATACATACATACATACATATATACATATATACATATATACATATATACATATATACATATATACATATATATATCCAAAAAACTTTTGTTAGTGGACAGGATTGTTTCTGGGAAGGAGAGTAAAGCGAAGATATCCAGGGAAACTGGGGTACAAGAGAGTACCTTGAGAGGATGGGTGAAGGAGAAGGCCAACCTTCACTCCTTCATGCAGGACCTCGACGAGGAGAGTGGGCTGAGCCACAAGAGAGCCAGGAAGGCTCAGGATCCAGCGTTGGACAAGGCTGTCTTCGACTGGTTCACAGCCCAGAAGGCAGCCGGGAAGCCAGTCTCCGGACCCTGCATACAGACCCAGCCCCTCAAGTTTAAGTCCCTGGAGGGTCAGGAGGAGTACAGCTGCTCCAAGGGTTGGATTCATTGCTGGAAGAAGAGACACGGAATCAAGGAGGTCAAGATCTGCGACGAGGCCTGGCCCGCAGACATCGCAGCTGCGGAAGCCTTCCTCCCGAAGCTGCAGGAGTGGGTGGAGGAAGGCAGCTACGGTCCGGAGCAGATCTATAACACCGATGAGCCCGGGCTAAACTACAAACAGATGCCGGACCGGACACTGGCCTTCAAGAGCGATAAGACTTCCACCCAGGGCTTCAAGGTCGCGAAGGAGAGGGTCACGCTTCTCCTGACTACCAACTGGACTGGAAGTCATAAGCTGACTCCTCTCCTTCTGGGGAAATTTCAGTCCCCACGCTGTTTCCATCACGTCAACATGAAGAGCCTGCCGATCGTGTACGACCACACCAAGAACTCGTGGATGACGGTCTACGTGTTCAAGCGATGGTTCGACGAGCAGTTCGTGCCTTCGGTGAGGAGGCACCTTCGCAAGCAGGGAGTGGAGGAGAAGGACCTGCTCCTCCTCGACAACTGTCCTGCGCACCTCCCTGCAGAGACTCTTCGGTCCAAGGACAGCAAGATCCGGGTGGCCTACCTCCCGAAGAACACCACGTCCAAGATCCAGCCCTTGGACCAGGGTGTGATACATCAGCTGAAGGCTCTCTACAAGAAGTCGCTGGTCCAACAAGTCATCGCGTCGGACCTGGACTTGGTCGGCTTCCTCAAGACCGTCAACCTGAAGGATGTGGCCTACATGGTCGGCACTGCATGGGAAGCCATCCAGCCTTCATCCGTGAAGAAGTGTTGGGACAACGCACTCGGCGACCCATGGCAGGAGGACCAGCCAACCGACGACGATGACGACCTCGACACAAGCTTTTACGGCTTTACTCCAGAGGACTTGCAGAAGTCCAGCTACAAGCAGCTCCTGGATGAGACATTGGGCACCAAGACCCATCAGGAGACCATGGAGGCCTGGATCTCCCAGGATGACGATCTCCCCATCGCCGAGACCAGGTCCGACCAGGAGCTGCTGGATGCTGCAAGTGTCGAGGAGGAGGAGGAGGAGGAGGACCTTCCTCCTCCACAGAAGTTTACAGATGAGAAGGCCTTGGAGGCCTCCAGGTACCTACTCGGCTACTACGAGCAGAAGGGACTTGTCCTCAAAGTCCTGCAACAGCAGTCCTCCACGAGGGACATCCAAGGCTATCTCAGCATCCCGCAAGCAGACTACCATCAGCAGTTTCTTTAAGAAGGCCGAAATGATCTCTGTTAAATTCTGTATTCTGTAATTATTTTTGGTGTTAAATTCTGTATTCTGTCATAATTTTGGTGTTAATCTGTATTTAATTCTGTATTCTCGTCGATTTCTATATTCTGTATTGTTCCTGCAACCAAAAAACACATGTACAAAATGTATATAATATTTGTAAATATAACGTGTACATAAATTAATTTCTTTCTTATTTTTTATTTAACTTAATTAATTTAAGACATTTGTAATATACTGGTTCGTTTCCTGAACTGAATCCCAATCCGTTTTTTCAGCACTGACCGACCTTGAACTGTTTTATTCAATTCTATGTAAATTATACGGCCATAAATCTCAAATACTCTCCCCAAAATAAAAAAAATGTATATAAAACATAATGTCGGCGGTTATTGGCATAAATTATCTTATATTTTGTTTAATTCAATGTTGAAGACCGCTCCAGCAATGCCGCCAAAATCAGGTCACGTGACCAATGGCGGCAAGGTTAGTGTTGGGTGAACGCGCCTCGCATGTTTTCCGCTTGTACTCCCTATCCCCGGTCCATTGGTATAAGATTATATTTGAGTCCCCCGGACTCTGTATAGAATTGATTGATGAATTTTGTGTGGACAATGGCGTGAAAACGGGAAAGCAGCGGGGGGGGGGGCGAAAAACACCTGAATGGATTGGTTATGAGCTGTAGTTGTGCACCTTGACACTGGTTTTTTGACAGACATGAAGATGCGAGGAAAAACGATATTTTTAATCGCGCTAATATATTATCTTGCGAGACACCAACCATGATGACGCTGCTAAACATACCCTTATTTCTGTGTTCCCATAACGGCCTTTAACAACAAGAACGATAGCTTCATGGTCCTAGGGGACTCATACGTTCAAAAGAACATACCCTTATATTATATTAATATTGTTGACAGATCCGCGGATCGTCGAAACCTCGGATTTTTATTTTATGGACCCCAACGGCCGCGATTTAAAAGAGTTTTACTGTATCTAATTTAATACCTCTATTTCTGGGTTTCCAGATGGAATTTTGAGACAATTTAAATTGCTATATTTAACTACATATATGTACAAAGGTAAGTTCGCTCTTGGTAATCTAATTACTGAATATTTTATATGCAATAACTACTTCGGAACGACTTACCTTTCATTTGTCATCATTTTCATCATCTGAATCACAACTCTCTTCGATAAACAAATCATTTTGCACAGTTGGCACAGTCCTCTGAGACACGACAAGAAAAGAACTGTGTGCGTGGAAGCCCTGAAGAAACAGAGTGGCACTGCCGACTCAGGTTGCAGTCATTGCCTGTGCAGTTGAGATGGGTCAAATCTCTCAGTTCAATAGGCACTACTTCCTTCAGAAACATAACTTGCTCCAGATATGCTGATATTTGCAAGAGTCACCATGATGTGCTGATTCTGCACCAGCTTTGTGTATGCAGTACGTTTTCCTATTTTGTACAGAGCAGATATGGTATCTCAGCCGGTGAGTACATGTGCAGCAGGCAAGCACAGGCACACTGTTTTTCCAAGCTTGGTTGCTACACTGCTGACTGGTACAAAACGTTTGTGGTTGCAGAATTGTCCAGCATGCCCACAGTGCATGTTGTACACATGTTAATTAAGCGACCCTTTATTGCAATAAAACAGCAGACATACCATCAGTGTCATCAGAATGGACAATTATCCTTGACTGGCTCTGAGAACAGGCTGTGGCATGAATGAGAATCCTTGTGTCTGCCTCCTCCTGTGAGCTTCACAGCTGTATATCCTCTGCAACTCCTGATTTCTGGGTTACCAGTTCCTTTTTACCATCTGGTAAGCCTCCTGCCAAAACAACAGACTGCCCCTCTGAAAGCAGTTCAGGTCCTTTCTCCATGACATAGTTGTACACAAACTGTGCCAGTGCAGTTTTGTTGGATGCATTCTGGAGAAATCTTCTGTATTTTGTTACCTTGCCTGTCCCTTCCACATGTCGAGATCAAGAATCTCCTCCCCTTTTTCCCATTCATCATGCTTGATTGGCTGTGCATTGTCATCGTGATCAAATACCAATGTAAATATCCAATGGGCCCAAAAGAAGAACCAAGATCTTTTGCAACAACATACGCCCAAGGCCGTCAAATGTTTGGAAGTGAGATTTTTGGTAAATTTTTTTTGGCTCAGCTTTGGTAATTTTTGCATGGTTCCATCACTGTGGAAGAGGGCCTGTGGTGCAGAAGCAAGTTCATGGCTGAGGACATCCTGCAGATTATCCCTCTGCTTTGACACTGCTGATATCCGGTGGAAGAGGACTTCAGGGTCGACCAAGAACTTTGCAGCCTTGATGGAAGTCACATTCTTTCTCATAGTTGCAAATGTTTTTGTCTTTGTGTGAGCATCGGAATCCCAGAAGCTTCAAGTCTTTTTATGTTCAAGGAGTCTTTTCTTAAGAAATGTGGCATTGTTCTTTTGGACTTCTTCTAAGAATCCCACCCTTGCTGATTTTCCAAGCAAGAGCTTTTCCAAGAGCAGCACCAATGTCCAGTTCACTTGAACATGCAATATCAAATTATCCATGGAGTTGAACAAACACTAATTTCTCATGTTCGTTGTTCTCTCCATTTGTGGGTTTCAGGAAGTGGGAGGAAGTTCTCCCAGAATTCAAAATCTCCACCTCCTATTTTTTGTAAAGGAACATGATTCACGAACCAGACTGTGAAGTTTCGTTCTCATAGCCTCTTCCCAACGGCTCTTTTCAGAATCTTCAATGAACCTCTGACAGCCTCCACTTGTAGCTCGTTTGGAGTGATCGTCCCTGGAATGATTTTTAAGCACTCAGTCAGGGTTTTCTTTATCATTACTCGAGCTCCGACTCTCAATGGTACAATTTCAGCTTTCTTCAATTTCCAAGTTGTTAGAAATTTCCAAGTTGTCAATAGAAAGATGTGAGGGGAAGAGGTGGGGTTAGTCAAGAAAATGACATGTTATGCTCAACTCCGTTCAATGTCCTGAAACCCACCCATGTGTGGAGATAACAGCCATCAACAGCAACTTGTATGCAAACATATACACACAAACACACACCTGGGAGGGCTCCGTTCTACCTTCTGAAACCCACATATGGAGATAACCAATCACACACAGACACACACACACACACACACACACACACACACGCTGGGACCTGTTCCAAGTTCTGTTGTGATAATACATATTTCCACATATACATACATACATCCACACACAGTACATAAAAACGACAAACAGAAATTTACCTTTAAACAGAATTCTTTGAAAGAGGAATACAAGTGGGAAATTAGACATATTCAATTCAAATATATATCAAGCCACAGACTGACAGAACACAAAATGTCAGTCTATGCTTTTCAAAGCTCGAGCCCACATGGAGGAACTCCGAACACGAGGTCTACTTTTATATGGATCGATGTTGAAGTGAAGGGTGGATAATGAAAGCAGATCGCACAAAAAGGTTAAACAAAGCGATGTCGTGTAAAAATAAAATTTCACATTTTCAGCAGGCGAGGCACCTCCCGAGGAACCGCAGGGCCAAACACAGGCGGCATGGGGCCTGAAACGTAGTCCAATCAATGTGTTCAGATTGAAAGCAAGGGCACTTTTGTTTTGTATCGCCATGTTCTCGATAGCATAAAAGGAGCTGTCTCGGTGTGCCTACATCCGCCCCTCTCTGCCCACATCTGGCCAGCAACAATTGTCCTTTCAGGGATACCACCAATGAAACAATAACGGTACCCCCTACACACACTCTGATCGCCATAGTTTTATCAACCTACAAACGGTACGATACAGTTGAGTAAGGTGAGGAGAGATGGGCCAGTTTCAATTTACATGAAAACAAAATCTCTTGCTCCTCCATCTTCTTCTTCACTTATAATAATGGCGAGTCTCATTCAATCCCATTTCTCATGTCTATTAGATTCAGAAAACTCCGATTATACACTGCTTTTTAAAGTATCATAAAGCAGGTCGCTCAATTTGCAACACAGATAAGTAAAAGACACAAAAAAGCAGCTTTGTCAATAATTTATTCACACCATTTTTAAAGGGTGAAAGTGAATTTATAGTTTTTTTAATTTTTTTATTTAGCAATTACGTAGGCTCCGTCGATATCGATTTTTTTCGATGTCGATATACAAGTGGGGTCATACCGGTATAATCGATATTTTTAAAAAAAAAATTTTTACGCAGGTTCCGAAAATACGCAATGGTCCAATACATATTCATATATGACATACACATCATTGAAGCACAGTAATTTTTCAAAGTATTCCTGCATGGGGCTTCCCCCCATGAGGAGACCAGTTATTTTACTTCCAACTTCGACTTCCAATAAAAAATGATTTTGTTTTCAAGCAAGACCACTGTTGGTAATTGGCACAGCTCAGAATCCATCGCGATCGCTGTACCGGTATCGCTTTCATACTGGTATCACCTTCATAACGGTACCACAGATCACCGACTCGGCACAGGATTTCAAAAGCACAACTGATTCATATAAAATAATCACCAATTGGCAATTGCTTTAAAACCAGCCACGAGGGCAAATCAAAACGCGATCGCTTGTTCGGGTACTCGGATGCTGAGGGTTAAAAAGTTAAAACACTCTGCTCTTCCTTCCTGGTGTGTCTTGACGTCATACGTTCCACCGTTCCTGTTCCATGTTTAGCCCAGACGCCAAGTGCATCAAAGCTTTTTAAGCCATGTACGGCATTTAAAGATTGCAAACACTTTTCTTCAATTTATTGGTGATATGTCGATTTTTTTCGATGTTCCGGTATATTCAGAATTCCAACACCGGGATATCGACATGAAAAATGATATCGATATATCGCCGGTCCCCACAATTACGCAAAGATTGGTATTCCCATCAGTGAAGCAACGGGTCTTACAAACTGCTATTGGTTTTGAAATGAATAACCAAACAGCTTGGTGAGCGCTCACTAAGCGGCTTATTTTTGTTTCATGGAAACAATAGGACAATTAAATTGGTAGCATCGGCTATGCTGCATAGCCACCAGTGCGGCAGTACCAATTCAATCCTCAGAGGAAATGCACTAAAAGCTACCATCATGGTGCAGTGGCAGGAAGGGATGCTACGTCTATGGGCATGTTGTCCTTCAGATGTCGATATCCAGCTGACTGTCATGCTTGCATTTCGGTTCAACTTGTTAAAAGATCCAATAATATCTTTTCAGAATCGACAATTGTGTCTTGGTCCCTTATTCAAACCCCTTTCCCAGAGTTAGCTCTGTAAGTAGCATTACCTGCACTCGGTAGTATAAATTATAGGATGTACCGGGGGCATGTTTTGTTACTCTGTATTTATTGTCTTTACCCTGAATATCAAACCAGCCTCTTTCAGTCCACTGCAGGATGAAGATGTCCCTTGAAGCAAGTTGTCCTCTTCGAAGGTATTCCATCAATACATCAAGTGAAGTCATTTTATTGTTTTTGTTCAAAACAAACCAACTTCATGAACACACCTGATAATAAAAGTAACAAAAACTGAACAAAGGGATTTGAACTGTTCACCGAATAAATTTGCGACAGTGATAGGAAGACATGGAAAACCCGATAGACAAACATTAGCAGGATGGCCTTGCAATTTGTATCGCATCCTTTGTTAGTATGACACGTTCGAGTAAAAGTCTTTTAAAAAGTGTCATGATGTAGAGGATACTACTTTTGTGTTAATCAAAAATAATTCCAAACTCATTTAGAAAATGTGAAAAACGATATCCTAGCCCAAAATGTTCCCTCCTTTTGCTGTCACAGTCGAAGAAAGAATTTAAAATCCAATTACCATATCACGTCACAAGTAAAATTTGAGATTTCATTTTAAAATGCACGATTCATAAAGCGTTCAATGAAAATACAGAAGTCGTCGTAGCCTGTTCCGTGGCTCTGGCATCTGCATTTTCAGCTGTTTTTGACTCACTTCATCATTCAGCAAAATAAGCAAGGTGGAGAAATCCACTTTCCTATAGAATGAGAAATCAAATTCACAGTTAGTATGTTTTGAAAAGTATCATTCTATTGGAAAAAACAAAGTATTGTTGTTGAAAAGTAATAGTAAACATAAAAACGCTATTTTTTTTTCCTTTTTTTGGACACATAGTCAAGACTCGTGTTCGAGCGGGCACACCAAGCGGATCAGGACATAACAGAATAAAACGAGGACACTCGGTAGAGAGCATACCTCCACCATGTAATGCCTTATCCACAAGAACATATCGGGCCCAATACATTTTCGAAATATCAGGATACATATTGTTTTTGGCCCTATCTCTCAATGGTGAAGAATCACTTTAAAAGTCAAATAATTCTCGTATCCTTCATCCGAATCTGGCCACAACTTTTTGAGATATCGTGCTGTATATCAGTTTAGTTCTGTCTCAATGGTGAAGAATCGCTCAAAAAAAATTATTGGATCCGGATCCGATCTTCACCAAAATTGAATTAATTCTTCCTTGTTACACACCCAACGAGTCCACCAGGTTTCATCCTATTCCATCCCCAACTTTTTGATATCGTGATATATATATATATATATATATATATATATATATATATATATATATATATATATATATATATATATATATATATATATATATATATATATATATATATATATATATATATATATATATATATATATATATATATATATATATATATATATATATATATATATATATATATATATATATATATATATATATATATATATATATATATATATATATATATATATATATATACATATATATATATATATATATATATATATATATATAAATATATATATATATATATATATATATATATATATATATATATATATATATATATATATATATATATATATATATATGTATATGTATATATATATATATATATATATATGTATATATATATATATATATTGTTGTGGTTGACCAAATTCGCAAACCACCATTCAGGTCCCTTAGGTGAGATATCTCGGTAAGTATATGTGTAGTTAGGCCCAAACCCGTTGTCTGGAGGGAATAAATGTCATTCATGCGTGCTGCGACTCTTCAGGATAGCCGTTTTTCTTTTACTATCTTTATTTTGGACCAACCGCCATTATTACCACCACCAACCACGTCTCAACAGTCATCACAACATCAACCACCCACCACAACGCCGCTTCACCACAACAGCCACGACCTTTACCGTCACACCTCGCAACCGTCGCATCGCCACCGTTCTTGCGCCGCTTGTGGGTACCGGTACTGGACTCGTGCAGGGCGCTCACCGAACAGCGTGTACAAAACATCACGGA
>NC_140962.1:17563815-17583815 GCF_056783735.1 Eptatretus burgeri | reverse complement strand
AGACTGGTAGAACAGTTCTCCCCACCAAGCTGCAGATGAAAGTCTGTAGGAGGCAAGGAACTTCGATGTGCCAAGGAAGTACTTTGTACGATGGAGGATGACCAGTTGGTGACTGGCCATGGAGGCCAACTTTGAAATGTGGTTTCCCCAAGAGTTTGAATGACTGAACTTTTTCAAGAGGACTGTTATGAAAGTATACGAGGGGTGTGTGAGATTTGGCTGGATTAAAAGACATATTCCAGGTGTTTGACCAGCTTGTGATTTTGTCAAAGACTGAAGAGAGGGAAGAGGCTGGAGTCTGCCTGTCTGAAGGATGAGAGATGTCACAGTAGAGGGTGGAGTCATCAGTGAATAGATAGAGGATTTTCCAGAGTCAGGGAGATAATTTATGAAGACCAGGAAAAGGACGAGGCCCAGAACACTGCTTTTGGGTACACCAGCATCGACACTGAGAGATGAAAGAATTCTGTTGAGAGCCACACGTTGGCTGTGAGAGTGGAGGAAGTCAGCAAGCCATGTGTGGAGTTGGCCTTGGATGCCATATGCCGAGAGTTTGGAGAGTAAGCTATGATGCCAGATTTTATCAAAAGCACGAGATATCTCCAGTGACGGCCCTGATCTCACCTTTGAGATTGAGGGCCTCCATCCATTGTTTGGCGAGGCAAAGCAGCATGTCCAACATGGATTGACCTGGTCTGAAAACAAATTGGTGATCTCGCATAGTTGTTGGAGAAAAGGAAGGATTTCATATCAACTGCGATGGTGAATTCCATGACCTTGATGATGATTGGAAGGAGGCTGTAGGTCCATAGATAAGGGAATCAGTTTTTGCATCTTTTATGTTATGCAGTGTTATTGGCCAATTTCCAAGCAGATGGAGGATGACCTCGGGCATATTATAGGATAAAAATGGCAGAGAGGATGTGCAAGAGCAGCAGAGCAGGTTTTTAGGACATGTGAGCTGATGCCGTCTGGTCCAGTTGCAGTCAGTCAGAGTTGAGGGTTGAAATAACCTTCTCCACCTTCTGAGGTGCAAAAGACACAGAGTCAAGGAACACTTGGGTATGGAGAGTGAGGGGTTGGAGAGACAATATTTGGAAGCAAACATAAAATTGAGGCATTCAGCCTTCTCACGAGTGGAGTCATATGTGGTGCCATTTGGAATGAGGGAAGGAATGGAAAGGGAGCATACACCAGGTTTCAGTGGAGGGAGCCAAGTTTGAAAGTTCATTTTTGAGGTTGGACAGATGTTGATTTCTGGCTCTCCTGAGAGTAGATAAACACTTGCGAACTTTTTGGTCAGATTTGCCTTCCAGGAAGAGAAGGCAAGTTCTTTCAGAGCAACTGCCTCACCACAGGATTCAGTGTATCATGGGCAGGGAGAAGGGGAGGATAATTGAAGATGAGATGGGATGAATCTGTGCATGAGAGAGAGCAGGTTTCTGTGGAAGATTTCTCAGGCTGAGTTAACATCAGGGCAGTAGATACAGTCTATCGAAAGTCTATACCCACTTTCAAAATTTTCACCTCTTGTTGCCTTCTTGCTTGGAATTAAATTGCATTAAATCAGACTTTTTCCACATTCATCATAACTCACAACTTCCAACTGAAAAACAAATTCTACAACTTTCAGAAAATTGATTTAAAATATAAAACAAGAATATCTTGGTTGGTTAAGTGTCCACCCTCTTACAATATAAATTGTAAATGAACTCAGGTGTAACCAGTCACCTTCAAAATCACACAGCAAGTTCATTGGCCTCCACCTGTGTTAATGTGTCATGATTCCGATCATTTCATAATAAAATCAGCTGTTCCTGTAGGTTTCCTCTGCTGGATTGTGCATTTCACAGCAAAAACTCAACCATGAGCTTCAAGGAGCCTTCAATTGTGGAAAGGCACAGATTAGCAGATAGGCATAAAAATATTTCAAAGACCTTGAATATCCCTTGGGGCACAGTTGAGACAATCAAAAAGAAGTGGAAGGCAGATGGTACCACAAAGACCCTGCCAAGATCAGGCCATCCATCCAAACTAGATGACCAAGCAAGAAGGAGATTGATCAGAGTGGCCACCAAGAGGCCAATGGCAACTTTGAAAGAGCTTCATGCCTTTATGGCAAAGACTGGTCACTGTGTGCATGTGACAACAATATCTGAAGGACTCCAAAAGTCTGGCCTGTACAGTGGGGTGGCAAGAAGGAAGCCAGAACTAAAAAAAGCCCACCTTGAGTCCCGTTTGAGGTGTGAAAAAAACCACTCCGAAGATTCTGAAGCCATGTGGCAAAAAGTTTTGTGGCCTGACGAAACCAAGATGGAACTTTTTGGCCTAAATACAAAATGTTACATTTGGCACAAATCCAGCACAGCACATCACATCACCTGAAGAACACCATCCATACTGTGAGGCATGGTGGCGGCAGCATCATGTTATGGGGATGTTTCTCATCTGCAGGGACTGGGGCACTTGTCAGGAATGAAGGGAAAATGGATGGAGCAAAATAGAGAGAAATCCTGTAGGAAAACCTGCTGCCCTCTGCAAGAAATCTGAAATTGGGATGGAAGTTCACCTTTCAGCATGACAATGACCCGAAGCACACAGCCAAATCTACACGGGAGTGCCGAAGGAACAAAAAGATAAATGTGCTTGAGTGGCCCAGTCAGAGCCCTGACTTAAATCCAATGGAAAATCTGTGGCATGACTTGAAGATTGCAGCTGTCTGTCAACGCTCCCCCCCCCACAAATTGACTGATCTTACATGTTTTTTTTTACAGAAGAATGGGCAAATATTGCCCAATCAAGGTGTGCAAGGTTGGTAGAAACCTATCCCAACAGACTCACAGCTGTATTTGCTGTCAAAGGTGCTTCCACCAAGTATTAACTTCGGGGGTGGGCACTTATCCAACCAAGATATTGTCGTTTTGTATTTTCAATTATTTTTCTGAAATTTGTGGAATTCGTTTTTCACTTGGAAGTTGTGGGTTATGATGTGTAAATAAAGGTGAAAAAAGTCTGATTTAATGCAATTTAATTTCAGGCTATAAGGCAGTGTTTCTCAACCGGGGTTCCGCGAGAAACTAATAAATAGGCTAATGTATTTTTGAGTCGTTTTTGTTTGATTTAATATTCGTAATTTATACAATTATAACAACCATAGGGAATGTATTTAACGATGTCTATATGGCGCCAGTGTGAAACCGCCCTCACTGGTTAGTGGACGTCCTGTACGCGGTGGATTCGTGTATCATTGAGTGACTGACTCAAGTACGGGACGCATGCAGTGTCCATCTATCTTCTCTGTGCTTCCAAATGCGAAGTCTCTCTCTCTCAAGGTTAGTTCTTCTGTTTACCTTTATTGCTTCAGCTTTATCTGTTTAAGTTTTGTTGATCAAGTTACATGAGGTGTGTTTTTTTTTTGATTTAAAAAAGATTTTTTTTTTGTGAATTAAAACCTCAGTGTGAGGTCTCAGAAACGAGCAGTATGTTTTTTTTTCATTGGCAATAAATTTGACAAAAAGGGGTCATGTTTTTCCTTAAACCAGGTATCCGAAAAAAATGTTATATTAACCACGTGAACTACGATAAAAATACAAAAGAGCGAGATATTAATAATGGTATGTTATAATTTTTATGCAGGGGTTCCCTGAGACATGAAAACTATTTCAAGGGTTCCACAAGGGTAAAAAGGTTGAGAAACGCTGCTATAAGGCAACAAAAGGTAAAAATGTTGAAAGGGCATGTAGACTTTCTTTCGGCAATGTATGGGAGACCAGTTCTGAAGAGAGATGGCTGCTTGCAGCCCCTGCCAATCTGCTCGAGTGAAATGCCAGACTCTGAGAAGAGCCAGAGAGATGTTGACTTTCACAAGCATATGATCAGATGAACAAATTGGAGCAGAGGAAGAGCAGGAGACATTTGCAGGAAAGTTAGTGATCCCCAAGTCCAGAATGGAGGATTTGCCATTTGGAGAAATCCAGGTTGGAAATTTCACAGACCGAGTGAGTCCAATGGAGTCACAGAAGTCTTTTGCTGAAGTGCCATGGTTGGTGAGAGAAGTACCAACACCCAGCCAATTTGCATGGTGGCAATTGAAATAATCACATATCAGGAAGAGAGTTGTGATGAGTGGTTAAAAGATGGTGTGTGTGTGTGTGTGTGTGTGTGTGTGTGTGTGTGTGTGTGTGTGTGTGTGTGTGTGTGTGTGTCAGTCCTCACTCATTAGGAAGATGGTACAACACAAATGAAGAGGTGGGAGCAGAGGGGAAGTCACAGCCAGAGGTACTGGGGATTGGGAGGTGTGAGGTCAGTATCAGGGTGGTGGGAAATTGAGTTATTGTTGTAAATTGTAACTCCGATATCTGGGTGTGGTTCAGGCCTATAAAATTGGAGGAGACAGTTGGGGAGAGACACGAAGGAGTCAGGGACGTCCTGTGGGAGGAAGGATTGTGGTAAACAGACGATGTCTTGTTCTTCAGCAGTGGCTTTGATTGAGAGGTCAGGCTGGAGTGGAGACCTCAGATGTTTGAGGAACGCACAGTTGGGTATTGGGAGTTGGCGGGGGGGCATTGGGAGGGTGCAAAATCGGGGGTGGGAAGGATCGAGTGTGTGGTTATTCTTGAAACTTCCAGTCTGCTGCTTTCCCCGTAATCAAAATTATAATCTCTGAGAAAATATTGCTCAAGATGGAGTCCATGTGTTTGATAAAGGGTCCACTGTCATGGTTCCTACTGATGTGTTGATAAATTACTCATGTTGAAAAACAAGGATGAATACAGAGCTCATCCTGAATGGCAAGCAATTGCTCATGAGCACCTTGTACTCACCTTGCATTTGTTTGGGGCGAGTAATACTGATTCTACCCTCTCGTATCTAACTGCTCCTGGATACTAGTTGTCTTTTTCACTTGAGAAGGTGGTGACATCAGTGCATGTCCTAAAAACCTGCTCTGCTGCTTTTGTTCATCCTCTTGCAGCTCTATTCAATTCTCTCTGGGTCAGTTTCCATCTGCCTAGAAGTTAGCAAACATCACTGCAATACACAAACATGGTGGAAAAACGGATTCTCTTAACTACAGGCCCATTACCTTGCTTCCAAATATAAGCAAGGTCATGGAATATGTCATTGCAGTTGACATCAAATCCTTCCTTTTGTCCAACGGCCTCATCTCAGATCATCAGTTCGCTTTCAGACCCAGTGAGTACATCCTGAATATGCTGCTTCGACTCTCCCAACAATGGATGGAAGCCCTCAATCTCAGACGTGAGAGCAGGGCAGTCTCTGGGAATATCTTGAGTATTTCAGAGTTTGGCACCACACCTTGATCTCCAAACTCTCTGCTTATGCCATCCAAGGACACCTCAAGGATCATGGAATTCCTCCACTCCAGTGGTCAGCATGTAGCTTTCAAGGGGATCCTCTAATCTCCTCTCCCTCTGTCTTGGGCCCAGTCATGTTCCTCATCTTTCATCAGTCATCTGATTCCCTGTAAAATCCTGCTTCCCTCTTTGCTGAAGATTCCACCATCTGCCGTGTCATTTCTCATCCTTTAGACAGGCAGACAGCAGCCTCGTCCCACTCTGCAGACCTGGATATAACTAGAAACTGGTTCAACACTTCAGTCTTTCAACCCAAACAAATCCCACACACTCACCCTGTAACTCCGAAAGGGCTGTCTAGGAAGTGGATGGGAGGGTTTGCCAAACAAACCACTTGAATAGGTTAAATCACTCAAACTTTAAGTCTCACCATCAGCCATGATATTTCTTGGGCAGATCATATTTCCAAGATGGTCTCCAAAGCCAACTCGGCATCCTCCATCATGCAAGATCTTTTTTTGGCCAATCAACTTTTGACAACCTAGAAGGCCTTCACCCGCAGTTTGATGGAGTACTGCTCTCCCCTTTGGGCTGAAATCCCTGACTTACACCTTGTCCTGACTTATTGATAGAAAGCAAGGCCCTCAAAATTATTGGGATCTCCCATGACAAAGCTGAGTATCAAGGCCTGTTACTTTCACATCACAGATAGGTTGGTGGCCTCTCTGTAATATACGGCTTCCTTTTTGATCTTGCACCCTACCTCTAAGCTCTGCCCCTCCCAGGTTTCTGTGGGGCACACACGTTTTTCCAGTAACCCTCTTCTTGTTAAACTCCCAAAATCCAAGCTCACGACTCCCCTCCATTCATTTGTTCCTCTTTTATCTTGCTTGTGGAACAAACTTCCCCAGTCTGTTGAATCCCCTTCTTCCCTCCAGGCCTTCAAAACAGCAGTTCACCACGATCTCAGGTCATACCTCATCCATACTCGAGATTTCTCTGACCCCAAATGGCCCCATTCCCAAGCACTCCATTTTCCATGTTATTGTAATTCCATCCTGCCCCCCACCCCCTTCTCTCTCATTTATGTTCCTTTGTTAGTTGTCAGTTGGTTCCTTTTCTATTTCATTCCAACTTTCCCCCTTCCTCTACACTACATGCTGTGTTTCAGCTGATGTGCAGCTTGTTCACCCCCATGTGTTCTTTTCCCCTCTGCATTATCTCACTCTCACTTCAACTCTGCTGTTGATGTTTCCCTCTTTCCATTATGTTTCAGCTCTTCCACAGCTTCAGTCATGTATACAAAAAAAGTGCAGCTCATATGACATTGTGTTGGACCAACTGATTATTTATGAGTTGTAGACTGGGTCTTTTTGTTGAAGAATGAGCTCATGTCAATCATTATAATATAATAAAGGTGTGCTAACATTGTAACATACCAAAGTAAAGGTGAAGCAAGGTTTGAGAAGAATTTATTTTCATCAAAGTACAATGCCCCTCAGCCAATGATGAGATGAGGTCCTGACTTCCAATCTATTTCCTTCAGAGGAATCAATAAAAATAATCGTGAAAAAGAAAAGCAATTTATACTGGTTCAACTTTTACTTTAAGATTTATTACAAGCATCCACCTCTCTAAGCACACATTTAAATGTCAAACTCTGAAACTAGTGAATGCGTAGTCGACTACATACCTGTATCTGGGGTCATTCAGCATCCCACACAAGGTCTGGATAAACCATGTACCATCTCTTTTGCTGGAAAAGAATAATAACCAAGGACAGTGGCAAGATATCAAGCAAGATATCAGCATCAAAAGGAATGGCTGTTGTGTCTCCAGGCCCATCTTTGTCGAGGTCTTCAGGTTGTGGAATAATGCATCGTGGTTGTTCCTGGTTACCCTGGCAAGCCTGTATGATAAACACGTTTGGTTTCTCAATGAGGCCAGCACAGTTGTGTCCAGCAACAGTGGAGGTGAGGCTCCGTCGCAACACTTTTTTGCCATCAACTCCTAACACACAGCGATCTTCCCCATGTGACAGGATGCAGCAAAAGAAGGCACAGAATTGAGAGTGATTCCACTTTGCAAGTTTCTTCAACTCCTCAAGCATATTATCCGAAGTCAGATTTTCATGGACTTCCACTTGAAAATGAGATCTGTAAACGTTTGCTTCAGTTTATCTGCAGCAGAAGAGAAACAAAAAAATGCATTAGGACCAAGACGAACACAACCCTTCAGGCACCAGTATTTCAAACTTCATTGACAATTATAACAATGTTTTTTTAAACAAGCAACATGTACCATCAAGACCCTGCAAAGATCAGGCTGTCCCTCTAAAAAATCGAAATTCTTTGGCATGACTTGAAGATTGCTGTCCATCAATGCTCCCTACGCAACTTGACTGAGCTTGAACAGCTTTGTACAAAAGAATGGGCAAATATTGCCCAATCAAGGTGTGCAAAGTTGGTCGAGACCTATTCCAACAGATTCGCAGCTGTAATTGCTGTCAAAGCAAAGCAAACAAAGCAATGAAAGCAATGCTGTCAAAAGAACTCTTCCGGTTCTTGGTTTGGAGCGTCGGCAGGTCTCTTTCAGGGCTCTCTGCTGAGGATCCCAAAGTTAAGTTTCTGGTCGTTATCTGTCCCGTTTTAACTGTTTATTTTCTCATATACATGTTACTGTGTGTTCCTGGTTTGGTTTTGTTTCAAAAATCGTGCTATTTTGTGAGTTTTCTTCGACCTTGTCTTACCCGGTTGCTTGAGGCCTACCCATCCTTCCCCTCTTGGTGAACGATAGTGTTTATTTGTATTTTCTCCCCATTACCTTCATTTCCTATCTTCCCCACTTTCCCAATGTTCCCCATCCCTCCCAACAAAACACTCTTTCTTGTCTTAAATCCCCCCCCCAAAAAAACTACCTTTCTCCTTGCACACTCACGAGTCCCAATCCTTATTCTTCTTCTTCCTGCCGGCACACCATCTTTATTCTATTGATCTGACCCTCTCGCCATGACCTTCACGATTTCTTCTGACAACCTTCCATTCCCGAATCGTACCTCATCTTCAAAAAGCCAGCAAAAAATAATAATCTTCCTTGAATCCTTTCTCTCGATACACCTCCTGTAACCATGTGTCTGTCCATTCTTCCTGGTACTTTTCATCGACCCAGAAGCTTCACACTGCGTTTACCGTTCCAAATTCACCACACACTTCCACGATTTTACTTCAAACTTCCCTTTTCCGAATGTTATGCAATCCTGATTTAAAATAAATAATTTCACTTGACTATACACCTCCCAGAGCCAAGTGCGCCTCTCATAACCATGTGATCTGTTTCCACCCCCTGCATTTACCGATCCAATTTCACCATTCAACTCACGATTTTTTCCACACCACTTCCATGACCTAATCTGATGAAAACTCTCTCAAACAATAATAATAATGCTTCATCTTCCTCTTTCGCATGAGTGGTACTCTTTACTGTATCATAATGTACTACTATTTAAACAGACTGCTCTCAATTCGACCTTTCCTTCATATCTTGCCTCAAAAATCCATGAAAACTCTCTAAAACAATAATAATAATGATTAAAACTGGTAAACCAGTAATCCCGGGCTTCAAGGCGTGCCTCCATTTTAACAATTTTTCAACACCATCACCCTGTCACATGATATGGGTTTTCCGAGTTTGAAAGTTAGTTCAAGTCTGCAATGTGGCCCAGCTACGGGGTCCCTCAAGTTATATCAATGAAGGATTGAAAAGCCCATAGCAATACATGATAGAGAAAGAAACTTCACATTGGACAAATCGAGGCTGGACAAATTTTCAAGTCCCCCAAAAAGTCCAATAACTCCACATTTGCATATTAATGTAAATGGCGAACTTGTAGAACGTTAAAATATCTTCCAGAATGTGTGGTCACTTTTTGTCTATCTTCTTTGGTTTTCATTTTACGACATGTCAAAAATGGGTGATTTTAAACTTTGGGGGGCTCTGAGGCCTCACTGGGGTAAAATACAGACATAGTGTAAACATATTTGGAATACCCTCTTCAAGGCCTATCAGAATCTGTCATTAAATTTTTTAACTCTCATTTGCATATTTGGCATATTTAATGAGGCGAATCGGCATCATTTTAGTCATATAAATAATGTAACAATTTCGACGAAATTAACAACTTAACATTGCAATGGAACCTTGCAAATGTGTGCAAAAGTTTGAGGCTGTCGTATTACCCCTTCTGGAGAAGAAGATGTTTTTAGGTTTTGGAGAAAATCCAATATGGCCGCCATACCACGTGACCGACGTCATCAAAATTTTTAAAGTATAAACCTCAGGTGGAGAGTTATTAAATGGATAAGTTTCATTGAATTTACTCCAAGCGTTGTTTTCATTTTATGACATTTCAAAAGTGGGTCATTTTCAACTTTGGGGGGCGCTGGGGGCTCACTGGGGTCAAATACAGACATCGTATAAATATATTGAGAGTCCCCTGTTTATGTACTATCTAAATCTGTCATTAAATTTTTTCAACTCTCATTTGCATATTTTGCATATTTAATGAGGCGAATCGGCATCATTTAAAATCATATAAATTAAATAACGATTTCAACCAAATTAACAACTTTACATTCCCAAGCTACTTAGCAAATGTGTGCAAAAGATTGAGGCTGTCTGATTATCCCTTCTGGAGAAGAAGATGTCTTTAGGTTTTGGATAAAATCCAATATGGCCACCATACCACGTGACCTACGTCATCAAATGTTTCCTAGTATAAACTTCAGGTGGTGAGTAATAATCATGTTAAGTTTCGTTGAATTTCATCCGACAGTTTTCCCTCCAGATCCGCCACAAAATCGGTCAGCAGAACATAAAAACGCCGTTAATAATAATAATAACTAGAACTGCCACTTTATAACTGCTGGCAGTGATGACCGGGTACCCAGTCCATCCGCCATTGACACAACTGATACAACATGAGACTTAAATCATAGTCGCAAAGTTTCGCATTTATCGGATAAGCGGTGCCAGAGAAAACATTATTTAATGGTGATACAACCACAGGCCTGCTTCGAGACGGCGCGGAACAGACGAGTTACGAACCGGGCAGCACAAAGCGTTCAATTTCCTTATTACTGGCGAACAGATTCAAATAATTAAATAATTCTGGCTGCCAAACCGCATGACCGATCAGGTTGAAATTTTAAACGTTTGTTTCGCATGTCGGCTAAATTACAAATGTGAAGTTTCGTATATATAGAAGCAGTGGTTCCAGAGTAAACATTAATTAATATTTATCCTTCAATCCAAGATGGCGGCCAAACCATGTGACTTATGACGTCATAATTTTCAACACATGTGCAAACACGAATGTAGACGATAAGCGCAAATTTTCGCTTCGCTAGGTTAAGCAGTTCCAGAGAAAACATTATTTAATATTTTTCTTAAAACCAACATGGCTGCCAAACCCTGGGCCCGATCGCGTTGAAATTTCAAACCCTCATTCCGCATGAGCGTTCCACCATAAACTTGATGTTTCACATTTATTGATGCAGTAGTTCCAGAGTAAACATTAATTAATATTTTTCCTTCAATCCACGATGGCTGCCAAACGTTGCGTCGTACCTCAAAAGGGGGTGAGAACTTTTTATTCGTCATGGAGAGGCGGTCATAGTGGTGGAGTTTCGCCTGGATCTGTTCAGTCCTTTCAGAGAAAAATACGTTTAAAGATATTATTTTTTAATCCAAGATGGCTGACGAACCATGTGACCTATGACATTACAAATTTAAATTCTGCTTCCAACTGGGTATTGGAACACGTTTCTGAAGTTTCGTGTTAATCGGTAAAGGTGCGTTTTTCTATCCAAGATGGCCGCCAAACCATGTGACGTGTGACATCATAATTTTTACCACGCATGCACAGACAAAGGTAGATGATAATTACAAATTTTCGATTCGTTTGGTTAAGCGGTTCCAGAGAAAACATTATTTAATATTTTTCTTAAATCCAAGATGGCGGCCAAACCATGCGACTTATCAATTCTAAATTAACAAACCTATATCGCCTTCCTGTCCTGAATATAGTTCTGAAATCTCCCCTTCATTGGGCCAACGCTTCTGGAGAAGAAGATGTTTGAAGGTTTTCGGGTTTTTTCAAGATGGCCGCCAAACCATGTGACCGATCAAGAACAAATTAACAAACTTGAGAAAGGACCTCATGGGGAATATATGTGTGAAGTTTCGTCTTAATCTGTCTTGCCCTTCTGGAGAAGAAGATTTTTAAAATTTATTCATTTTCAATCCAAGATGGCTGCCGAACCTTGTGACCAATGATATCATAAATTTAAATTCTGCTTTCCATCGTCGACCCGAACAAGTGTGTGAAGTTTCTTGAAAATCGGATAAGGTCTATTTTTCTATCCAAGATGGCCGCCAAACCATGTGACTTCTGAGGTAAAATTTCTTACCATGTATGCAGACTTGAGGGAGGAAGGCAATTGTAAATTTTCGCTTCGATGGCTTATGAAATACCAGAGAAAACATTATTTAATATTTTTCTTAAATCCAACATGGCGGCCAAACCATGTGACGTATCACTTCGAAATTAACAAACTTGCATCGCATACATGTCACGAATATAGTTGTGAAATCTCGCCTTCATGGGACCAGCGCTTCTGGAGAAGAAGATGTTTGAAGGTTTTAGTGTTTTTTCAAGATGGCCGCCAAACCATGTGACGTATCAACAACAAATTAACAAACTTGAAAGAGAACATCAGGGAGAATGTACGTGTAAAGTTTCGCCTTAATCTGTCCAGCCCTTCTGGAGAAGAAGATTTTTTTTTAATAAACACTAAAAAACAAGATGGCGGCCGAATTACGTCATCGATGACGTCAAGAAAAACATTTTCGTCAGTGATTTTAGGCGTAGATGATGCTCAGAATTTTTCAGATTTTTCCTATACGGCGTTCTACTTGACGAATTTTCACCGGTATA
Organism: Eptatretus burgeri; assembly: GCF_056783735.1. NCBI lineage: Eukaryota > Metazoa > Chordata > Myxini > Myxiniformes > Myxinidae > Eptatretus > Eptatretus burgeri. The sequence continues at coordinate 17,571,506 of NC_140962.1, read as the reverse complement.
TCGCTTCACCTATGACGTCATGAAAAATCACACGTGTTCCCCATAGGGAGCTTAGTAAAATGTATCAAGAGAAAAATTTTTCCATTGCACGGTTTCCGAGATACAGATGTCCAAAGTTTATCGTTTTTTTCAAGATGGCGCCCGCACCACATGACCAATGACGTCATAATTATAACGTGATTGTGCTATCAAAAAAGATACATACTGTGGTGAAAATTTTGTGTCGATCGGACTTAGTATCCCAGAGAAAATGATTTTTAAAGCGAAAAAGGGTGCAAAATGCCGGCGGAAAAAGAAAAATAATAATAAACAGAAGAAAAACAATAGGGTACCCTGTACTGACAGGGTACCCTAACTAGAACTGCCACTTTATAACTGCTGGCAGTGATGACCGGGTACCCAGTCCGTCCGCCTTTGACACAACTGACACAACGTGAGACTTAAATCATAGTCGCAAAGTTTCGCATTTATCGGATAAGCGGTGCCAGAGAAAACATTATTTAATGGTGATACAAACACAGGCCTGCTTCGAGACGGCGCGGAACAGACGAGTTACGAACCGGGCAGCACAAAGCGTTCAATTTCCTTATTACTGGCGACCAGATTCAAATAATTAAATAATTCTGGCTGCCAAACCACACGGCCGATCAGGTTTAAATTTTAAACTTTTGTTTCACATGTAGCCTAAATTATAAATATGAAGTTTCGCATATATAGACGTAGTGGTTCCAGAGTAAACATGAATTAATATTTATCCTTCAATCTAAGATGGCGGCCAAACCATGTGACTTGTGACCTCATAATTTTTACCATGTATGCAGATATCAGGGAGGATGACAGCCGCAAATTTTCGCTTTGATAGGTTAAGCAGTTCCAGAGAAAACATTATTTAATATTTTTCTTAAATTCAACATGGCTGCCAAACCATGTGACCTATCAATTAGAAATTAACAAACTTGTATTCCCTACTCATGTGCAATAGGGGTGTGAAGTTTCCCCTTGATCAGATCAGGTGTTCTGGAGAAGAAGATGTTTGAAGGTTTTAAGGTAAATTCAAGATGGCCGCCAAACCATGTGCCCAATCAAGAACAAATTAACAAACTTGAGAAAGGACCTCATGGGGAATATATCTGTGAAGTTTCGGCTTAATCTGTCTTGCCCTTCTGGAGAAGAAGATTTTTAAAATTTATTCATTTTCAATCCAAGATGGCTGACGAACCATGTGACCTATGACATCAGAAATTTATATTCTGCTTCCAACTGGGTATTGGAACACGGTTGTAAAGTTTCGTGTTAATCGGTAAAGGTGCGTTTTTCTATCCAAGATGGCCGCCAAACCATGTGACGTGTGATGTCATAATTTTTACCATGCGTGCATACACGATGGTAGATGATAATTAGAAATTTTCGATTCGTTTGGTTCAGCGGTTCCAGATAAAACATTATTTAATATTTTTCTTAAATCCAAGATGGCGGCCAAACCGTCTAACGTATCAATTCGAAATTAACAAACTTATATCGCCTACGTGTCCCGAATATAGTTCTGAAATCTCCCCTTCATCCGACCAACGCTTCTGGAGAAGAAGATGTTTGAAGGTTTTAGGGTTTTTTCAAGATGGCCGCCGAACCATGTGACCGATCAAGAACAAATTAACAAACTTGAGAAAGGACCTCATGGGGAATATATATGTGAAGTTTCGTCTTCATCTGTCTTGCCCTTCTGGAGAAGAAGATTTTTAAAATTTATTCATTTTCAATCCAAGATGGCTGCCGAACCTTGTGACCTATGATATCATAAATTTAAATTCTGCTTTCCATCGTCGACCCGAACAAGTGTGTGAAGTTTCGTGTAAATCGGATAAAGTCTATTTTTCTATCCAAGATGGCCGCCAAACCATGTGACTTCTGAGGTAAAATTTTTTTACCATGTATGCAGACTTGAGGGAGGAAGGCACTTGCAAATTTTCGCTTTGATGGCTTATGAAATACCAGAGAAAACATTATTTAATATTTTTCTTAAATCCAACATGGCGGCCAAACCATGTGACCTATCACTTTGAAATTAACAAACTTGCATCGCATACATGTCACGAATATAGTTCTGAAATCTCGCCTTCATTGGACCAGCGCTTCTGGAGAAGAAGATGTTTGAAGGTTTTAAGGTTTTTTCAAGATGGCCGCCAAACCATGTGACGTATCAACAACAAATTAACAAACTTGAAAGAGGACCTCAGGGGGAATGTGCCTGTAAAGTTTCGCCTCAATCTGCACAGCCGTTCTGGAGAAGAAGATTTAAAAAAAAAAACACAAAAAAACAAGATGGCGGCCGAATTACGTCACTGATGACGTCAAAATATTTTTTTTCTACGATGAATTTTTGTGTAGATGATGCTCAAGAAATTTCAAATTTTTGCCATGTGGCGTTCTACTTGACGAATTTTTACTGGGATACCTCTTCACTGATGACGTCACGAAAAATCACACGTATTCCCGAGAGGGAGCTTGTTCAAATGTATCAAGCGAAATTTTTTTACACTAGAAGGTTTCCGAGATACAGAGGTCCAAAGTTGATCTGTTTTTTCAAGATGGCGCCCGTACCACGTGACCTATGACGTCATAATTATCAATTATGTATGCTATCAAAAAAGATACATATCTGGTGAAAATTTTGTATCGATTGGTCTTACCATTTCTGAGAAAATGGCATTTAAAGCGAAAAAGGGTGCAAAATGCCGGCGGAAAAAGAAAAATAATAATAAACAGAAGAAAAACAATAGGGTACCCTGTACTGACAGGGTACCCTAACTAGAACTGCCACTTTATAACTGCTGGCAGTGATGACCGGGTACCCAGTCCGTCCGCCTTTGACACAACTGACACAACGTGAGACTTAAATCATAGTCGCAAAGTTTCGCATTTATCGGATAAGCGGTGCCAGAGAAAACATTATTTAATGGTGATACAAACACAGGCCTGCTTCGAGACGGCGCGGAACAGACGAGTTACGAACCGGGCAGCACAAAGCGTTCAATTTCCTTATTACTGGCGACCAGATTCAAATAATTAAATAATTCTGGCTGCCAAACCACACGACCGATCAGGTTGAAATTTTAAACTTTTGTTTCACATGTAGCCTAAATTATAAATATGAAGTTTCGCATATATAGAAGTAGTGGTTCCAGAGTAAACATGAATTAATATTTATCCTTCAATCTAAGATGGCGGCCAAACCATGTGACTTGTGACCTCATAATTTTTACCATGTATGCAGATATCATGGAGGATGACAGACGCAAATTTTCGCTTCGATAGGTTAAGCAGTTCCAGAGAAAACATTATTTAATATTTTTCTTAAATTCAACATGGCTGCCAAACCATGTGACCTATCAATTAGAAATTAACAAACTTGTATTCCCTACTCATGTGCAATAGGGGTGTGAAGTTTCCCCTTGATCAGATCAGGTGTTCTGGAGAAGAAGATGTTTGAAGGTTTTAAGGTAAATTCAAGATGGCCGCCAAACCATGTGACCAATCAAGAACAAATTAACAAACTTGAGAAAGGACCTCATGGGGAATATATGTGTGAAGTTTCGGCTTAATCTGTCTTGCCTTTCTGGAGAAGAAGATTTTTAAAATTTATTCATTTTCAATCCAAGATGGCTGACGAACCATGTGACCTATGACATCAGAAATTTATATTCTGCTTCCAACTGGGTATTGGAACACGTTTGTAAAGTTTCGTGTTAATCGGTAAAGGTGCGTTTTTCTATCCAAGATGGCCGCCAAACCATGTGACGTGTGATGTCATAATTTTTACCATGCGTGCATACACGATGGTAGATGATAATTAGAAATTTTCGATTCGTTTGGTTCAGCGGTTCCAGAGAAAACATTATTTAATATTTTTCTTAAATCCAAGATGGCGGCCAAACCGTCTAACGTATCAATTCGAAATTAACAAACTTATATCGCCTACGTGTCCCGAATATAGTTCTGAAATCTCGCCTTCATCCGACCAGCGCTTCTGGAGAAGAAGATGTTTGAAGGTTTTAGGGTTGGTGTCAAGATGGCCGCCGAACCATGTGACCGATCAAGAACAAATTAACAAACTTGAGAAAGGACCTCATGGGGAATATATGTGTGAAGTTTCGTCTTCATCTGTCTTGCCCTTCTGGAGAAGAAGATTTTTAAAATTTATTCATTTTCAATCCAAGATGGCTGCCGAACCTTGTGACCTATGATATCATAAATTTAAATTCTGCTTTCCATCGTCGACCCGAACAAGTGTGTGAAGTTTCGTGTAAATCGGATAAAGTCTATTTTTCTATCCAAGATGGCCGCCAAACCATGTGACTTCTGAGGTAAAATTTTTTTACCATGTATGCAGACTTGAGGGAGGAAGGCACTTGCAAATTTTCGCTTTGATGGCTTATGAAATACCAGAGAAAACATTATTTAATATTTTTCTTAAATCCAACATGGCGGCCAAACCATGTGACCTATCACTTTGAAATTAACAAACTTGCATCGCATACATGTCACGAATATAGTTCTGAAATCTCGCCTTCATTGGACCAGCGCTTCTGGAGAAGAAGATGTTTGAAGGTTTTAAGGTTTTTTCAAGATGGCCGCCAAACCATGTGACGTATCAACAACAAATTAACAAACTTGAAAGAGGACCTCAGGGGGAATGTGCCTGTAAAGTTTCGCCTCAATCTGCACAGCCGTTCTGGAGAAGAAGATTTTTTAAAAAACACAAAAAAACAAGATGGCGGCCGAATTACGTCACTGATGACGTCAAAATATTTTTTTCTACGATGAATTTTTGTGTAGATGATGCTCAAGAAATTTCAAATTTTTGCCATGTGGCGTTCTACTTGACGAATTTTTACTGGGATACCTCTTCACTGATGACGTCACGAAAAATCACACGTATTCCCGAGAGGGAGCTTGTTCAAATGTATCAAGCGAAATTTTTTTACACTAGAAGGTTTCCGAGATACAGAGGTCCAAAGTTGATCTGTTTTTTCAAGATGGCGCCCGTATCACGTGACCTATGACGTCATAATTATCAATTATGTATGCTATCAAAAAAGATACATATCTGGTGAAAATTTTGTGTCGATTGGTCTTACCATTTCTGAGAAAATGGCATTTAAAGCGAAAAAAACTGGAAATTTTGCAAATTTACGGCGGAAGAAAAATAATAATAAAAATAATAATAATAATAATAAACAGAAGAAAAACAATAGGTTATCCAGTCCATTTGACTGGATACCCTAATAACTGGAACTGCCACTTTATAACTGCTGGCAGTGATGACCGGGTACCCAGTCCATCCGCCATTGACACAACTGATACAACATGAGACTTAAATCATAGTCGCAAAGTTTCGCATTTATCGGATAAGCGGTGCCAGAGAAAACATTATTTAATGGTGATACAACCACAGGCCTGCTTCGAGACGGCGCGGAACAGACGAGTTACGAACCGGGCAGCACAAAGCGTTCAATTTCCTTATTACTGGCGAACAGATTCAAATAATTAAATAATTCTGGCTGCCAAACCGCATGACCGATCAGGTTGAAATTTTAAACGTTTGTTTCGCATGTCGGCTAAATTACAAATGTGAAGTTTCGTATATATAGAAGCAGTGGTTCCAGAGTAAACATTAATTAATATTTATCCTTCAATCCAAGATGGCGGCCAAACCATGTGACTTATGACGTCATAATTTTCAACACATGTGCAAACACGAATGTAGACGATAAGCGCAAATTTTCGCTTCGCTAGGTTAAGCAGTTCCAGAGAAAACATTATTTAATATTTTTCTTAAAACCAACATGGCTGCCAAACCCTGGGCCCGATCGCGTTGAAATTTCAAACCCTCATTCCGCATGAGCGTTCCACCATAAACTTGATGTTTCACATTTATTGATGCAGTAGTTCCAGAGTAAACATTAATTAATATTTTTCCTTCAATCCACGATGGCTGCCAAACGTTGCGTCGTACCTCAAAAGGGGGTGAGAACTTTTATTCGTCATGGAGAGGCGGTCATAGTGGTGGAGTTTCGCCTGGATCTGTTCAGTCCTTTCAGAGAAAAATACGTTTAAAGATATTATTTTTTAATCCAAGATGGCTGACGAACCATGTGACCTATGACATTACAAATTTAAATTCTGCTTCCAACTGGGTATTGGAACACGTTTCTGAAGTTTCGTGTTAATCGGTAAAGGTGCGTTTTTCTATCCAAGATGGCCGCCAAACCATGTGACGTGTGACATCATAATTTTTACCACGCATGCACAGACAAAGGTAGATGATAATTACAAATTTTCGATTCGTTTGGTTAAGCGGTTCCAGAGAAAACATTATTTAATATTTTTCTTAAATCCAAGATGGCGGCCAAACCATGCGACTTATCAATTCTAAATTAACAAACCTATATCGCCTTCCTGTCCTGAATATAGTTCTGAAATCTCCCCTTCATTGGGCCAACGCTTCTGGAGAAGAAGATGTTTGAAGGTTTTCGGGTTTTTTCAAGATGGCCGCCAAACCATGTGACCGATCAAGAACAAATTAACAAACTTGAGAAAGGACCTCATGGGGAATATATGTGTGAAGTTTCGTCTTAATCTGTCTTGCCCTTCTGGAGAAGAAGATTTTTAAAATTTATTCATTTTCAATCCAAGATGGCTGCCGAACCTTGTGACCAATGATATCATAAATTTAAATTCTGCTTTCCATCGTCGACCCGAACAAGTGTGTGAAGTTTCTTGAAAATCGGATAAGGTCTATTTTTCTATCCAAGATGGCCGCCAAACCATGTGACTTCTGAGGTAAAAATTTTTACCATGTATGCAGACTTGAGGGAGGAAGGCAATTGCAAATTTTCGCTTCGATGGCTTATGAAATACCAGAGAAAACATTATTTAATATTTTTCTTAAATCCAACATGGCGGCCAAACCATGTGACGTATCACTTCGAAATTAACAAACTTGCATCGCATACATGTCACGAATATAGTTGTGAAATCTCGCCTTCATGGGACCAGCGCTTCTGGAGAAGAAGATGTTTGAAGGTTTTAGTGTTTTTTCAAGATGGCCGCCAAACCATGTGACGTATCAACAACAAATTAACAAACTTGAAAGAGAACATCAGGGGGAATGTACGTGTAAAGTTTCGCCTTAATCTGTCCAGCCCTTCTGGAGAAGAAGATTTTTTTTAATAAACACTAAAAACAAGATGGCGGCCGAATTACGTCATCGATGACGTCAAGAAAAACATTTTCGTCAGTGATTTTAGGCGTAGATGATGCTCAGAATTTTTCAGATTTTTCCTATACGGCGTTCTACTTGACGAATTTTCACCGGTATATCGCTTCACCTATGACGTCATGAAAAATCACACGTGTTCCCCATAGGGAGCTTAGTAAAATGTATCAAGAGAAAAATTTTTCCATTGCACGGTTTCCGAGATACAGATGTCCAAAGTTTATCGTTTTTTTCAAGATGGCGCCCGCACCACATGACCAATGACGTCATAATTATAACGTGATTGTGCTATCAAAAAAGATACATACTGTGGTGAAAATTTTGTGTCGATCGGACTTAGTATCCCAGAGAAAATGATTTTTAAAGCGAAAAAGGGTGCAAAATGCCGGCGGAAAAAGAAAAATAATAACTAGAA
>NC_140962.1:17496030-17563315 GCF_056783735.1 Eptatretus burgeri | reverse complement strand
ATCAAAATTTTCAAAGTATAAACTTCAGGTGGAGAGTTATTCAATAGATAAGTTTCATTGAATTTCATCCAAGCGTTGTTTTTATTTTATGACATTTCAAAAATGGGTCATTTTCAACTTTGGGGGGCGCTGGGGGCTCACTGGGGTCAAATACAGACATAGTATAAATATATTGGGAGTCCGCTGTTTATGTGCTATCTAAATTTGTCATTAAATTTTTTCAACTCTCATTTGCATATTTTGCATATTTAATGAGGCGAATCGGCATCATTTAAAATCATATAAATTAAATAACGATTTCGACCAAATTAACAAATTAACATTACCATGGAACTTAACAAATGTGTGCAAAAGATTGAGGCTGTCAGATTATCCCTTCTGGAGAAGAAGATGTTTTTAGGTTTTGGATAAAATCCAATATGGCCGCCAGACCACGTGACCTACGTCATCAAAATTTTTAAAGTATAAACTTCAGGTGGAGAGTAATTAAATTGATAAGTTTCATTGAATTTCATCCAAGCGTTGTTTTCATTTTATGACATTTCAAAAATTGGTCATTTTCAACTTTGGGGGGCTCTGGGGGCTCACGGGGGTCAAATACAGACATAGTATAAATATATTGGGAGTCCCCTATTTATGTGCTATCTAAATTTGTCATTAAATTTTTTCAACTCTCATTTGCAATTTTTGCATATTTAATGAGGCGAATTGGCATCATTTTAAATCATATTAATTATGTAACGATTTCGACGAAATTAACAAATTCACATTAACATCGAACTTAGCAAATGTGTGCAAAAGATTGAGGCTGTCAGATTATCCCTTCTGGAGAAGAAGATGTTTTTAGGTTTTGGATAAAATCCAATATGGCCACCAGACCACGTGACCTACGTCATCAAAATTTTTAAAGTTTAAACTGCAGGTGGAGAGTAATTAAATTGATAAGTTTCATTGAATTTACTCCAAGCGTTGTTTTCATTTTATGACATTTAAAAAATGGGTCATTTTCAACTTTGGGGGGCGCTGGGGGCTCACTGGGGTCAAATACAGACATCGTATAAATACATTGGGAGTCCCCTCTTTCTGTACTATCTAAATCTGTCATTAAATTTTTTCAACTCTCATTTGCATATTTTGCATATTTAATGAGGCGAATCGGCATCATTTAAAATCATATAAATTAAATAACGATTTCAACCAAATTAACAACTTTACATTCCCAAGCAACTTAGCAAATGTGTGCAAAAGATTGAGGCTGTCTGATTATCCCTTCTGGAGAAGAAGATGTTTTTAGGTTTTGGATAAAATCCAATATGGCCGCCATACCACGTGACCTACGTCATCAAATGTTTCTTAGTATAAACTTCAGGTGGTGAGTAACAATCCTCTTAAGTTTCGTTGAATTTCATCCGACAGTTTTCCCTCCAGATCCGCCACAAAATCGGTCAGTAGAACATAAAAACGCCGTTAATAATAATAATAATAATAATACTAACGAATTCAATAGGGCTTCAGCACTTGCTTGAAGCCCTAATAATACTAACGATTTCAATAGGGCTTCAGCACTTGCTTGAAGCCCTAATAATAATAATACTAACGAATTCAATAGGGCTTCAGCACTTGCTTGAAGTCCTAAAAACGATCTCTCATAATGCTTCATCTTCCTCTTTCACACGTGTGGTTCTCTTTACTGTATCATAATGCACTACTCGACTATTTAAACAGACTGCTCTCAATTCAACCTTTCCTTCATACCTTGCCTAAAAAAATCCAACTGGTACAGCGTTTCTTCTCTCCATTCTCTGAATTCGCCTTTATTGCATCCATCAAGAATTGTGTTTAATTGTATCTCTGATCTAAAACTTTTAAAAAACCAGTTTGCTATGAATGTTCGCTTTTCATCAACCATTCTTTTTTTTTCCAATTTCAGTGCCAACTCACCCCTCTCTCCCCTCCCTCTCAAAGCAACCTTCACACTCTTCTCCATCCAAGCCTCCCTCTCACCTCTCTCAACCCCCCCTCACCTTTCTCCCTCAACTGTCCCCACTCACGCTTCTCCCACCATTCACCCACCTCACTCACCCTTCACAAAGTTGCCCCCCCCTCATCCACAAAGCTGCCTCCTTCCACTGCCCTCTCACCTCCATCTCATCGCTCCACCTCCTGAAATCCTCAACTGCATTCTGCCTCCTCTCTTGTCCCCCCTCTCCCCCAGCACCAGAGAGCCTTTTCTCCTCCTCATCCGGCCCCCTCCCCGAGCTATTCTGCAATCTCCCACACTCTTTCAACAACCCTCCTTACCTCCCCCCCCTCGTCCCTTGTCCTACCCTCCCCTCCCCTCCCACCCCCTGCACCCAAAGCCTCCTCCCTCCCTCTTCATTTACAGTGTGGACCTCAAATATCCGGGGCCTTTACTCAAACCTTTCAGACCTTTCCATACAGGTTGCCACTGACAAACCAGACATAATTATCTGCCAAACAGAAACTTTCCTCCCCCAAGACGTGTTTGACTCCCAAGTATCTCTCTGGTTATGTTATGAGTTAGTTATGACAGTTATGACAGTTATGACAGTTATGACAGTTCCTCCTCAGTTATGACAGACCTGAGCCTCGTCCTGGTGGAGGAGTTGCTCTCTTCGTCAGACTCTATTCCTCACTCTCCATGCATTGCCCTCACTCCCCCACACCCACAGGAATACTTCTGGCTACGGCTTCCCCTCCACTCCCACCTCATGTTTATATGTGTACTGTACCGTCCACCAAACAGTGATGACTCCATCTACACCTCGCTATCCAGCAACATGGACCATCTTCTATTTTCTCATCCAAACTCTCTCTTCCTCATATGTGGTGAATTCAATTGTCATCATGCCAGTTGACTGGGTGTGGGTACCTCTCTCACCTGTCATGGCACTTCATCAAAAGCTTTCTGCAACTCATTGGGACTGACTCAATCAGTCAATTTCCCGACCCGGTTCTCAACCAATGGTACTCCATCTCTTCTGCATCTGGTTTTGACAAAGTTTCCTGACAATATCTGCTGCTCTTTCTCCACTCCATTCGATTCTTCTGACCACGTCCTTGTCAAAGTGGACATCTCTCTGGCTATTATCAGAGAACCACCTCACCGCTGTCAAGTCTGACATTTCACTCAAGCAGACTGGCAGGGTCTCCAAGCAGCCATCAAACTTATAGACTGGTCTCCTATCGCTACTTTCTCCAACATCAACTCATCTTGGGAATTCTTTCAAAGAAACTTGCTCTCCCTCAAGCACAGATTTATCCCCTCTTGTCTTCAGTTGTCCTACCCTTCCTCCCACCCTTGGTTCACTGAAGCTTGTGGCGAGGCAGTTGTCAACTTGCCTTTGCCTCATGGAAAGCAAACCCAACTGAGGGTAATCTCAGTTTCTTCCATAAACCTCGGAAAAAGTGTGTATCTACTCTCAGGAGAGCCAGAAAACAACATCTTTCTCAGCTCGTCTGAACTTTCAAACCTCTCTCCCTCCTCAAAATCCTGGTGGTGTATGTCCCCCCTCCATCCCCTCCCTTACCTCAAATGGCCGCACTGCTTATACCGCATGTGAAAAAGTTGAATGCCTAAACTCGGTGTTTGCAGCTAAATCTTGTGTCTAAAACCTATCGCTTTCTCTACCCACCTTACCCAGTCACACCCAACTGTCCCTGGACTCTGTGTCCTTTTCTCCTGACAAGGTGGAGAGCTTGCTTTCAAACCTCAACTCAGATTCTGCAACGGGTCCAGACGGCATCAGCCCACTTGTCCTAAAAACCTGCTCTTCTGCTCTTGCTCACCCTCTCTCTGTTCTATTCACCCTCTCATTTGCTCAAGGTCATCTGCCATCTGCTTGGAAATCAGCAAACATTAATGCCCTGCATAAAAAGGTGCAAAAACAGACTACAGACCAATCAGCCTTCTCCCAATCATCAGCAAGGTTATGGAATCCATCATCGCTGCAGACATTAAATCCTTCCTCTTCTCCAATGGCTTGATTTCCGATCATCAATTTGTTGTCAGACCAGGTCACTCAAACCTGGATATATGCTGCTTCTGCTCTCCCAACAACGGATGGAGGTCCTCAATGCCGGACATGAAATTAGAACCATATCCCCAGACATATCGCGTGCTTATGACATGGTCTGGCACCCTGCCCTGCTCACCAAACTCTTCCTATGGTATCCAAGGCCATCTCCATTCATGGCTCGCAGACTTCCTCTCCTGCCGCAGTCAACGTGTGGCCCTAAATGGAGTTCTTTCATCCCCTCTTCCTGTGCTGGCTGGAATTCCTCAAGGTAGCGTTCTGGGCCCTGTTATTTTTCTGGTTTTCATCAATGATCTCTCCGAATCTCTGGAAAATCCTCTATCTCTTTGCTGATGACTCCCCCTCTGCTGTACCATCTGTCATCCCTCAGACCGGCATGCAGCAGCTTCTTCGCTCACTGCAGATCTGGATAAAATCACAAACTGGTCCAACACGTGGAACATGTCTTGCAATCCGGACAAATCTCACACTCTCAATACGTCTCTCCGAAAGGACCGTTGAGAACCCCCCCTCCCCCCCCCCCGCGACCCCCAATCTACTTTCTCAACAATCCTCTGGAAGAAGTCCTTTCTTTCAAGCTTCTGGGTCTCACTATCTGCCATCACCTTTCCTGGGAATGCAACATTTCAAACCTGGCCTCCAAAGCCAGTCGCTGACTGGGAATCCTCCGTCGTGCAAAGTCCTTCCTCGGCCCACCTGAGCTCCTGACCAATTACAAAGCTTTCGTCCGCAGCCTGATTGAGTACTGCTCTCCCCTCTGGGCTGGTGCTCCTGCCTCCCATCTTTTTCGGCTTCACGCTGTGGAAACCAAGGCATTTAGGATAATTAGCATCTCCAGCGATGAGGCTGAGTCTTTGGGCCTCTCACTCTCGCACCGCAGGCAGGTCGGTGATCTTTCTGTCTTCTGCCATCTCCTCTCCAGCCTCGCCCCCCTGCTCTCTCTCTGCGATTTGTCCCCACCACATTTCCACAGGGTGCTCGAGGTCCGCCAGTAACCCTTTTCTTGTTAAACTCCCAAAATCCAGGCTCACTGCTCACCTTCACTCTTTCATTCCTCTTTTTCCCCCACCTTTGGAATAAATTCCTCCCCCTCTCTTCAATCCCATTCTTCCCTCCAGGCCTTCAAAACAGCTGTTCATCAACACCTATCATCCCCCATCCAAATACTCGATCTTTTCTACCCCCGTTAATTCACCCAAGCCGATCTCCTTCAAATTCCCTGCTTTCCTTCCTGAAAGTCCCTGTAATGTCCATCTTGTATTCCCCATGTTCCCCACCCCATTCCTCTCCCTTCCACAGTTCTCCTAATGTCTCTGTTCCCCACTGTTTTGTCCTTCCCACTCCCGCCCCTCTTGTCTCATGCCCCCCTTGCTGTGTGTTCGCTCTCATACGAGCCTCGACAAGGTCTTCTTCTTCTTCTTCTTTCGGCTGCTCCCGTTAGGGGTCGCCACAGCGGATCATCCGTATGATCCGCATAGTGATTTGGCACACGTTTTACGCCGGATGCCCTTCCTGACGCAACCCTGGTCGCCTCTTACAACACAGGGATCTGGTACACCTATTTTAACCGGGGTATACACCGGCCCAGTACACTGGTACTCATTTCGCCGACCTCGGAAGGATGACAGGCTGAGTCAACCCCCTGGTGTATTAATTCAGTGGCCAAACGGGGCTTGAACTCAGGACCTTTTGGATCCCAAGCCGCTGCCCGAACCACTGCGCCAACACCAGGCTCCCGAGCCTCGACAAGGTATACAAAAAAAAAAGAAAAAAAAGTGCTTCCACCAAGTGTTAACTCAGGTGGTGCACACTTTTCCAAGCAAGATATTCTAGTTTTGTTTTGTGGAATTTGTGATTTAGTATGTGTAAATAGAGGTGGAAAAAATTTGACTTTATGCAATTTCATTCCAGGTGAGAGGGGTTACCTCCCTCTCCCCCATCCTGATCCCTCTCTCTACCTCCCTCCCTCTCCCCCACCCTGATCCCTCTCTCTACCTCCCTCCCTCTCCCCCACCCGATCCCTCTCTCTCCTCCCCCACCCAATCCCTCTCCCTCTCTTCCACCCCGATCCCTCTCCCTCTCTTCCACCCCGATCCCTCTCCCTCTCTTCCACCCCGATCCCTCTCCCTCTCCTCCACCCCGATCCCTCTTCCCCTCCTCCACCCCGAATCCTCTCCTCCACCCCGATACCTCTCCCTCTCCTCCACCCCGATCCCTCTCCCTCTCCTCCACCCGATCCCTCTCCCTCTCCTCCACCCGATCCTTCTCCCTCTCCTCCACCCGATCCCTTTCCCTCTCCTCCACCCCGATCCCTCTCTCCCTCTCCTCCACCCGATCCCTCTCCCTCTCCTCCACCCGATCCCTCTCCCTCTCCTCCACCCGATCCTTCTCCCTCTCCTCCACCCGATCCTTCTCCCTCTCCTCCACCCCGATCCCTCTCTCCCTCTCCTCCACCCCGATCCCTCTCTCCCTCTCCTCCACTCCGATCCTCTTCCCCTCCTCCACCCTGAACCCTCTCCTCCACCACGAATCCTCTCCTCCACCCCGATCCCTCTCCCTCTCCTCCACCCCGATCCCTCTCCCTCTCCTCCACCCTGATCCCTCTCTCTCCTCCACCCTAACCCGATGTACTCTCTCTCTCCCTCTGCCGGAGACCTCCCTCTCGTCACCTCCTCCCCTCCCCTCACCCCTCCCCCCCGATCCCTCTCTCTCACACACCCACCCCCGACTGGCAGTCTGTGAGCTGGGTGTGGTGTCATGGTGGCTGTGTGGTTTTGGTAAGCTGAGAGCTGCCTTTGCTATTGGTTGTTTTACCCCTTTTCGCATCGTTCCCCCCCCCCCCCATTGTTTGTTAGGTTAATATCGTTACTGTTCGTGTTTAATTCCTTTTGTGATTAAACTTCTCCCCATGTTGTCTTCCCTTCGTCGAAAGAGAGAGAGAGAGAGAGAGAGAGAGAGAACGAGAGAGAACATGTGGTGTGATGGTGAGTGAATTATTTGCTTCCAATTGCTTCTGCATGTTCTTATTGCTTCGTTTAATGTGCCGAGAGCTCTTTTGAGTCATTTCCATTTCCTTCTACCGTTGCCGTTGTTAGCACGGCCGGTATGACGAGCGTTCGTTCTCACGGCACCGTACTCAGCTCGTCAAGTTGGAAGCATGGCCACACGTGGCAGTCGAGGAGATTATTATTGCCGTCAGTGGAATTATTGGCGCTGAGAATGAACAGGAAAGTTGTCGTTTTTGTTTTGACAAGAAAGTATGGTGGCGAGTGTTGTGGAATCGGGTTTATCCGTCGAGCCCAACATTTTCATTCCAGTTTCTCCGCTTGATTCTCCATCAGTGAAGGTTATTATTTCCAATATTCCACCCTACATGGAGAATGAAAAAAAAATAGAACTTGCTCTTCATCCTTTTGGTACCGTCGTGTCTCGCATTTCAATGGTTCCCTTATTACGGTGCCGCGATGATTGTTTTGAACGAGAACCGCCGTGATCTTGACGTCATTGTCACAATTAAACATGATAATTACAATTATCAAATGTGTGCAACAACACAGATGTTAACGTGTTACGTCTGTAATCGACACGAATATCTGCGAAGAGATTGCCGAGTTAATCCCCGAGAGACTAATTCAGCGTCAAATGAGAACGCCGTGCTATCCGAGGACTGGAGTCTCTTCTTTCATCTGAAGGACAGCAATCCCTTTCTTCACAAAATTCCCATCCAGCAGAGACAAGTGATGCTGATGCTGGTTTCACCGTTGTGCTGTGCTGATAAAGCACAGAAGCATGCATTTGATCATAAAATAAATAGTCCAGTGGAGCCTAAAAGGCCTCTTTCTAATGCACAAGCTGTCACAGCACCTGCTAAAAAATTACCTGAAACCATTCCCACGGACACATCTTCCGAGCAACCTTGTACCCTCATTGTTAGGATACGTGAAACTGTTGTTCCCAATGTGCCCAATGAACCTGAGATCTCTTATGGAATTGATGAACCCTGCCCCCCCCCCAATGTACAGTTGCTGAAGTTAAAATTGTTACACCGGATGTACAAATTGATTATGATATAGGTGGGTGTACCTGTGGCATCTGATGAAATTGCTGCTGAAGAACAGCAGGGGCTTGTGGTAGATAGCATGGGATATGAGTCTGATGGGACATCCTCTGTTGTCTCAGCCTTAAGTGACGCTAGTGGCGATATTCCTTCTCAAAACGCTGAAGTTGATTCCTCAGTTTCTCCGAATGCTGTTCATGCTTTCTTGCGCAAAAGTTTTGGGAAAAAGGGGGTCCAAATTAAAGACCATTTTCCAGTTCTGGAGGATTTTATTCAAGTGGCTCGAATAATGATTTCTCGACCTGATAAGATATATTCTTGCAGACCCTTAACATCACCGGTTAAGAAAATTTCTGAGATACACTCGGAATGAACTTAAAGATCGTGGTGATCTATTCTTTGCCGGCGACTCCTAAAAGATGAAACTATCTATTGTTAGCCTAAATATCAATGGTGGTCGAACATCTCTTCGTAAAGTGCAAGTTAAACAGCTAGTTGAGTGCAACAAGGTTGATATCTTACTCCAACGAGAAACTCACTCTTCTGATGATTCTTCAACTGAGTGGGAATTGTTTGTTAAAGGACATTGGTTCTTCAGTCGTCTTTCAACTCCGATTGCTGAGATAGCCATCTTTTTTCGGCAAACTCTTCCTCTAACTTTAGTTTCCTTTCAAGAAATTGTGAAGGGATATTTAGCTTCCCTGACCTTCTCCATTAGTAAACACCCTTTTACAATAGTCAATGTGTATGCACCAAGTACAACTACTGAAAGATCTTCCTTCTTTGGCAGTCTTGATTCGTATCTTGCTGGTGTTCCTCCTGACCACTTCCTATGTCTTGGAGGAGATTTTAATTGCACACTAAACCCCTCTCTTGATAGGAATGGAGCTGAGCCGCATGTGGCCAGCACGAGATCTCTCGTTCACTCCATCTCAAGATTCAAGTTGACTGACTTTTGGAGATTGCAACATCCGACACAGCAACAATTTGCTTGGTGTCACTGCTCGAACAATTTAGTGTCCCGAGCTCGACTTGATAAATTCTGTTTCCGATCACTTCCTTCACCTCGTTTTAAAAACTTCTATTCTCCCATCTGGGTTTTCCGATCAGTTGTAATGCAGTTTCAATTGCCATTTGCTGAGGTGGTGAGTCCATATTGCAAGTTCAAGACAGCACTCCTTCAAAACAAGTTCTTTGTTTCTTCTTTTAGGACCTTTTGGGCACATTACATGGCAATGGATCAGGATTTCTCTTGTTTGCGTCAGTGATGGGACAACGTTAAAGCTCAAATTAGAATTTTTTGTCAAAATTTCTCACAACACATAACTCGAGATCATGACATCGATTTCGACCAGGTGAAGACATTCTTCGCGAGCAAAACAAGGTGTCCTCTTGTAATAATAATGGGCAGCGACAAATGTTGTATGAAAAGAAAACCCTTTTGAATGAATTATTGGCTGAGTGTGCAAAAGGTGCACTTTTTCGGATGAGAATGGTTCACTTGCAACAACTGAATACTCCTAGCAGGCTCTTCTTTAAGCTATAAACTGCCTCAAAAAATCAAAAACAAATATTGCCCTTGCGTTCTGCTGATGGAAAGATTTTGACTGATCCGAGTGACATTAAACTTACAGCTAAAAATTTCTTTTTTCACCTCTACTCCTCCAAGCTCACTTCCCTCGGCCATATAAATAAATTTACTGATCCATAGCCCAAGAGCTCACAAAGGTTTATTTGTGTTTTGTTTGCCAAAAGGTCTGAGAGTTGTCTACAGAGTGAAAATGTTTGGAGAATTCGAATATGCTGGTCTGATAAAAATCCACTTGGAAAGTTTTCCACAAATCGCGTTTTTATAGGGGTACCCTATAATTTCCCATGAACGCATTTCGTTTCGTAAACGTTCAGAACGAACTTTATAAGTTATTAATTTTGACTCAAGCCCAATAGCTACACCAAAAATGAGATATCATGCTAAAGCTCATCGTTGGCCGGATTCTATGAACTATTCTGTTTCTCAATTTGACTTCAAAAAAGTTGGATTAGCCTGATTTCAATGATTAACCCCAATTTTACTTACCGGCACATTTTATCATCTTATATTTTTTGTGTATTTTTTCCAATCCTGAAGTTTTCAAGAGGATTATTTACAAAACAAATGTACTATTTTGAAGAACTATCATTCCCCTTTCCTATGCAAAAACAATCACGCAAAACAGTTTATATTTTGCAGAGTAATGACTAAAAGAGTATACATGGGGTTACTTGGAAAATATCGCTGTTTGAGATTTGCACAATTCTCAAGCAAAATATTATGTTTTATATTGATATAGTGTATATAATTTTTTTTAGGCGATTTCCATTTGTGGAGATATTTTGACGTCATAACCTTTTCTTCTCGGAGGAATTTTCAAAATCGGAGATGGTTACTGTCTGCACAGGGTATTTTTACGTATATATGCCAAGTTTCAGGAAGTTTCGATGAAAACTATAGGCTGTGAAACAAAAAAGTCCACAAGAAGAAGATTAAGAAGAACAACGTGAGTAAGACTTAGAGATCCTCCATGAAGATCTAAAAACATTTCAAAAAAGAAATGTGAAAACAGAGAGATGAAATCTCAAAAAAACCCCCAAAACAACCAAACAAGGAAGGAATGACACAACATTACAATGCCACAACACGACACCACAATCCTCTTCTGATTTAGCATCACAATATCTTGACACTACTTTTGCTGTGAGATTGCGATGGAACGTCAAAAGGCATCATGATGGACCTCTATCTCTGAAACCACACCAAGAGGAAAAATGGAAACTTGACCCATGGCAAGTACTCCTCATGGGGAATGAATGCATTTTTACCTTCGCATTCTGCGAAAGGTTATGTTTTGGTCGGCGTGTATTTATTTATTTATTTGTAATCTTGTGATTCGTATAACTCAAAAAGTATTAAACCGAATTGCATAAAATTTGGTGGGATGATTGCTTATTAGCCAGGAAGCATTCGATTAGATTTTGGGATCGTTCGGGTCAAAGGTCAAGGTCACGAAAAGGTCAAAATAGTCTTTTTACGATAACACGGTCAATTTTTATTCAATTTGCATGCAACTAACGCCAAAATGTTCAGAATTCAATGCCTCATCTTGTGATATGCAATATGACACAATGACGCCCATACTCTTGTTACCGGTTAGGGGTCAAAGGTCAGGGGGGTCACGACCTTGAAAAATATGCGGTTTTTGTCATAACGCGGTCAATTCTTGTCCGCTTTACATGAACCCAGCACCAAAATGTTCAGAATTTAATGCCCAATCTTGTGACACAATGATGTCATAACACATGTCACCGGTTGGGGTAAAATGTTGGGGGGGGGGGGTCACGCCCTTGAAAAATATGCGGTTTTCGGCATAACTCAGTCAATTCTTATTCGATTTGCATGAAACCAGCATCAAACGAGATTACCTTCTCTTGTTGAAACGTTGTATTCACCGAGCTTGCGAGTGAAGACTCGCCAAAACGACGTGAGTTGATTGTTGTTTAGTCCATTGCCCCCGAAAGTCGGGGGGGGGGTCATGACATTATAGATATGTGGTTTGTGTCATAAGACCATTCATATGAAACCAGTTCCCCACACTCATACCAAGAACAAAAAAAAAAAAAGTATGAAAATTTTTGAGGGTCATCTAGGGATAAAATGGTCCACATAAAATAATTTGATGACGTCATCGATCACGTGATTCGGCAGCCATATTGATAATAAATAAATAAATAAATAAAACCTTCAAAAATCTTCTTCTCTGATGAGGCTGAATAGATCGAGGCAAAACATTATACGTATGACCGCCTATCCATGAGGAACAAAAGGTTCACACATATGACATCAAATGTCACATGGTTGGCAGCCATATTGCATTTACCCTGAAACATATAAAAATCTTCTCCAGAATGGCTGGACAGATCGAGGGGAAACTTCACACAAATGTTCTTCAAGCCTTAGGTGTACAAGTTTGTTAAGGAATAATTGATCGGTTACATGGTTTGGCAGCCATATTGGATTGAAGAAAAAAATTAAAAACAGTTTTCTCTGGAACCACTTAATCAATCAACATGAAACTTCACAATTATGATCTAGTCGTGATGGGGAATACATGTTTTAAATTTCAACTTTATCGGACACATGGTCTGGCAGTCAGAATTATTTAATTATTTTGATCTTGGTTCTTTTTCATTTTTTTGAAAAAAAAAAAGAAGCTCATTTGGCTGTGCCTGGATGTGTTTGAGGGTATTGGAGTAGCAGCTGAAATGCAAATCCTATCTAGGTTCCTCCTGGTGACTTCATCTTTGCTTTTTGCTTGTTTAGGTTCCTCCTGAAGACTCCAATGCAGGACTGTACCAATTTGGTCTTTCATTTGATTTGAACTGAATTTCTTTTAATCCCATTCTGAATTAAATTGAATAGTAATGAAAAACGTCATGGGTCAGGGTCAGGTATCCAATCAAAGCGGGACGTCTTGGTACCCGGTCATCATTGCCAGCAGTTATAAAAAGTGGTAGTTCTAGTTATGTCTCTTATTAATTACGTAACACACCAGTGCACAAACGCCACACAAAATGCACCACACAAAACAAGTTCTGTTGAGGGTCTGCAATCTCTAATTGCTCTTTCGAGTTTTAAATGTTTTTTTTTTTTCAATTATAAAATGTTTCACGTTTTTATATTTTGTTATGGATTAAATTAATCCATGTTATTAAATTTGGCTGATAGTACATTCTACCCCTCCCCACTCAGCCCTGGCTTTTTGTTCAGTCCACAATGTGGATTACCACATATGCGAAATGTTATCATCATTAAAAAAAAATGCTTCAAGTTTTATATTTTGTTATTTTGGTGTGGATTAAATCCATCTATGTTATTAAATTGTTTTAATACTTGTTTCAGTTGATTTGGGAGATTGTTTGCTTATGTATTGCTTTTGGAATGGGACTGTCCATATTACCCTCTCCCCCGATCCTGGCCTGGTTTGGTTGAGTTCACGTTTACATTCGATTTCCTTTCCTATTAAAAAAAATTAATTTTTTATTTTATTTTGGGTAGTGTGCACTTGCCCAGAGACAAAGTAACTTCCTTGCATTGCAATCACCATCATAGCTTCAGCAGTTATAGAGGAAGGTTGGGCTATAGTTTTTACATTGTTTTAACAGGGGCAAAAATGACTACGAAGAAGTACAAATTAGCATTTTAGCGATCTCCTAATGTGGTACTTTAGCGATTTATTCGAGCATTTTCTGACCTAACAAGATATAGAAAGATGTCAGAATACAAGGTATGGCTTTTAAATGTAAATGACCACTCTTTAGTATTATACAAGCCCATCATAGTGTACACATTTGAATGGGCGGCCACATATCATCCCTCTATATGGAGTACTACCATACTCCACGATTGTGCCACCTGGTGCAAACCAGTAATACAAGTCAAAAAATACAACGGAAATCATAAAACCAGGGTACAAGTTCTTTGCTAGTTCATTTTAAACCAAGTTGACACTAACTTTTGGAATAAGGTGAAAGTATACACAACCAAATCCTTAGATTTCTGCACTGTCACTTGTTTTAATGCTTGCCAAAGCATCACTAGACTCAGTGGCACGGTGGATAGATAGAGTGGTCACTCTGAGCCTGGTGGTTCAACACTGACCCTGGCTGAGTCATACCAAGACGTCAAAAATGGTAGCACTTCGAGTCTTGGAGAATAGAATGCAAGTACATTGCCGAAGTTACCATCCAAAAGGGTATGAGGGAGGAGGAGGGGGTCAGGTCAGGTCAGGTATGGGAGCATGCGCCGAGCAGCACGTCACTGCATACACTTTCCGCTGGTACTCCAAGGGCCTCCGTCTGGTCTCCCCCAGGCAGATGTCTGGCCCATCCCAATCTCCTTGAGATGTCGATCAACCTGCTGCAACCACGAAGAACAGGGTCAGCCCGTTGCCCTCCTCCACTCACGAGGCTCCCTCACCGAGATAATTTGTTAGCAGGATCAGTGTCAGGGAAACGAGGCATATGACCATACAGCTGCACCCGATGCTCATGGACTATACAAGTAACAAATCTCATCTAAGTCCCTCGAAGCAACCGCTCGTTCGACACAAAGT
Organism: Eptatretus burgeri; assembly: GCF_056783735.1. Taxonomy (NCBI): domain Eukaryota; kingdom Metazoa; phylum Chordata; class Myxini; order Myxiniformes; family Myxinidae; genus Eptatretus; species Eptatretus burgeri. The sequence continues at coordinate 17,549,051 of NC_140962.1, read as the reverse complement.
ATGACCAGCGATAGCCAAGGATTCTCTGAAGAGAGCTGGTACTGAAGGAGTTAATTGTCTGTCTCAGATCCTTGGTCAGAGCACAAGTCTCACATCCATAGAGCAAGACTGTGGAAGCACCTGAAGCACCAAGGACCTGAAGACTCAGACTTTCGTCATCCTGCATAGGTACCGACAGCACCACATCCCATGATCCAGTGAATCCATGACTCCTGAGGCCCGACACAGACATCTATTGACCTCTGGTTCGCAAAATGCAGACACATGAATATCACTGCCAAGGAAAGTGAATCTCTTAGTGACTTCAACATCCTCATAACAGAGAGGTACAGACAACCCAGCAGCATCCAAGATGTCATTGAAAACCTGGATCTTAGTTTTGACCAAGGAAATCTGTCTTCTCCGAAACTACCCACACAATTTTGGTGAAACTTGACCACAACATTCTTCACCTATGATGTACGAAAGTGTATCGACTGCATCAAAACCTGCACATTACGGGGGTTTTTTGCCCCCCCCCGCCTCCCCAAAATAGGTATTTGCTCTCTTCTCTGAAACTACACATACAATTTTGATTAAACTTGACCACAACCTTCATCATGCGTGTTGTACCAAAGTTTATCGACCACATCAAAATCTGCGCTCATGAAGGGAGTCGACAAGGGGTGTATGACCGCCCAAAATAGGTGTTTGTTTTCTTCGAGACTACATACACAATTTTGATGAAAGTTGACCACAACCTTCGTCACCTGTCATGTACCAAAGTGTATTGCTGCATCAAAATCTACGCTCATTAAGGGAGTTGATGGGGGGGGAGGGAGGGAGGGTTCTGACCACCCAAAATAGGTATTTGCTCTCTTACCGAACTACACACAGAATTCCAATGAAACTTGACCACAACCTTCATCACCCTTGATGTCCTAAACTTTGTTCACGGCATTAAACAAAATTCAGGGTCTGAGGGGGTCTGTGGGAGGGTTTGAGTGACTGTTGTTCCTGATGCAGGTGAGCCCCAGGACAGGCGGTCCTATTTTTATTTTCCACCGTTTGAATTTGGAATGGAAATTTGTGTACGCCGTGTATAAGAGCGTGCTTGTTTGGTTGTTTCTTCGACGTTGTACGTTTCCAAACCCCCAGGTCAATTTCCCTGAAATTTGCTGGACTATTATTTTCATGCAGACGGCAAACATCACAATAAAAATCTTATTTCACTCAGCCTCAGCCATTTATTCCTGCAACATGAAACACCCTGCTACCCCTGCTTGCAGAAAAATGATTTCTTTTTGGAACACCAGGCACCTCATCATGTAATTTTGTAGGAACCAACTTTTACCATTGCACACATTTCTTATTTAGTCAACCTGGTTGTGGGATGGCTTTGAAGGCCATAAAATACAAGTTCAGCAGTCTTTCCATAGTGTGAGGAAAGTAGTTACACAGAGCACACTGCACAAATGCAAACACAACTAAACTTGCCATTAGAGATGGTTCGAGCCCAAAGTTTGAGCCTGAACTGCCAAAAAAGAATAAAACCGAGACAAGGCAGGACTCCCGCATCAATTTCACCGTCCGTTTTTCACCGGAATTCTTTCAGATACTTGGAGAGCACATCCCCAAATCATCTAAAATATTGTTGCGGTTCTCGGAACCACAAGCATACAACAGATAGGTGTCCCAAGATAGTTATCCCATTAGTGTACGTGGAGTTAGTTCCCTTCCCTTTGCCTCGCAGGACAGCAGGGAGTGCCTTGCAATGGGCTATTAGTTAGGTTTATTAATTAATTTTCCCCTCCATTCCACTTCCCACTCTTTCTCTTTTCACTCCTGAGGTAAATCTTCCTCGCTTGCCCCCTCATCTCACTTACCACAGCGTGACGGTCCACGATGCCTTCTGCCTCTCTTGCCCCCTCATCTCGCTTACCACAGCGTGACGATCCACGATGCCTTCTACCTCGCTTGCCCCTCGTCTCGCTTACAACAGCGAGTCACGCAGTAGGGTGGGCGGGCTGCACCACCGTCTACCCAAGGCCAGACATGTGCGGCGTTTCATGTACGCTTTTGCACCCAGGTGGGCGGGCTATACCAGCGTCTGGCCGAGGCCCGGCCCAGTATGGCAGACCACGTGAGGGGTCGGGGCCAGTCAGAATGCTGACTCAGGCGATGACGTCGGATTTGGCATGGCCCCTCCCCCGAGCTCTATAAAACACAGAGAAGTCCTCTGTGAGTGTGGTTATGTGAGTGTGTATGTTTCACGCTGTGTCTCCTGTCCTCGACTCCGTCCACGTCTCGCCTCGCCGGCCCACCTTTTATTCCTCGTTTCCGCCCACACGACCTCGCTTCCTGCTTTTCGACCAAGCCTCCTGCCTGGGCCCTCCGACTGCTCCACTCTCGCCCTCTGGACTTCTCCCTTCTCCATTCAAGCTCCTCCTATTTGGAACACGATCTCCACATGTGCGGCTGTGGCCAGAGCGACGTGGCTATTGTCGGGTGCTGCACCACGGAGCATCCCTCCCCCGAGACACCCAGGTACCGAGAACTGTGGCCTCAACCCCCTCCCTCCCTGGCTGCAAAAGTCCTTTTCTTCATTGGGGTTTCTTTTTCTGTGTGTGTGTCTGAGTGTGCTGGCACCTGTCTGTTAAGTAAGCCTGTAGAAGATCTTTTATTGTTGTTTCTGTGAATAATCTCGTGTCAAGTCTGCACTGTGTCTACTTTAGTAAGTTGCTTGTATAATTGTCACACCCCTCTCCTCTTTCCCTGCGTTACATACCCAATAAACCTTTGTTGTGCCACATGCTTTTCCGCGCCCGCTTGTAAATAAATGTCATTAGGAATGTTCCCAGCTCACCTTTGTTTTTTCCCTCATTGGTCCAGCATGGTTCGAATCCAGGTTTAGCCGGGTCTTTATTCCCAACGGTCCGTTCCTTCAAGCCGGTACGTCCTTGGCAGTGTCGCTCGGCTGCATCCGATCCGGAAAGGTGATCCGACCCAGTCGAGTGATCCGGTTCGGACAAGGCATACCGAGGGCGTGGTTCCCCGGTGGTTAATTAGGTAACCAGATTCCATAGGCGGGAGAACCCTGGTCACGCGGTTGAGTTATTGGCGTCCACGGTGGGTTAAGCGACCCACCGCATCACGGAATTATCCGTGAGCGATGGCCTACAATTCTGGGGAGTCTGGTGGGAATCGACGTAGCTTCCCCCACCTAGTGGTCTTCTCACCCGACCCTGCCGGCCCACAACAATATAAACATTAATCTCAGACGCTACGAATAAGCAGTCCCTCAGGAGGACAGGTTACGAGGCGAAGCAGCGAACGGAAAGCATGTGGTGTCCCTTCCAGAGTCTCACGGTCGTTTGAATTGAATATATTTTCCTCATGAAAAGTGTATTTCTGAGCGGATTTGCATGAAAATCATCTTCATTAAACATCAAGCTACACCAGCAGGTCCCAAAAGTGAAAACAGAAATCAACTAGAACTTAAGACAGCCTTGTTATATGGCATGGAAACGGATGGAAGCCCATGGAAGCTACCCCTCACTGCAATGCATTGTATTTTTTTTGTATACCTTGTTGAGGCTCATATGAGAGCTAACACACAATGCACAGCAAGGGGGGCATGAGACAAGAGGGGTGGAAGTGGGAAGGACAAAACAGTGGGGAACAGATACATCAGGAGATCTGTGGAAGGTAGAGGGGTGGGGCGGGGAACACGGTGAATACAAGATGGACATTACACGGACTTTCAGGAAGGAAAGCAGGAAATTTGAAGGAGGTGGGCTTGGGTGGATTAACAGGGGTAGAAAAATCAAGGATTTGGATGGGGGACGATAAGAGGCGGTGGTGAACAGCTGTTTTAAAGGCCTGGAGGGAAGAATGGGATTGAACAGAGTGAGGGAGTTTATTCCAAAGGCGGGAAAAAAGAGGAATGAAAGAGTGAAGGTGAGCAGTGATTCGTGGTTTTGGTAATTTTACCAGAGGGGGGTTGTTGGCAGACCTTGAGCGCCCTGCGGAAATATGGTGGGGACAAATCGCTTACACAGCAAGTGGGGTGAGACCAGAGAGGAGACTGTAGAAGACAGAAAGACCACCGACCTGCCAGCGGTAAGAGAGTGAGAGGCCCAAAGACTCAGCCTTATCGCAGGAAATGCCAATGATCCGAAATGCCTTGGTTTCCAGAGCGTGAAGCTGAGAAAGGTAGGAGGCAGGAGCACCAGCCCAGAGGGGAGAGCAGTACTCCATCAGGCTGCGGACGAAAGCTTTGTAAGTGGGCAGTAGCTCAAGAGGGCTGAGCTCAGGTGGAAAGCTCGGGTGGGCATTCCACACCGACCGAGGATGTAAACATTCAATTTTCACAAAACTTTATACAACTGAGTGTTAATCAACCTTAGTGACGATGAAAAGTGAAAACAGAATTTAAAATAACCGCGCGAAGCAGTGTTGAAGTCAGCGGACCTTGTGTTGCCCAATAAACAAGTCCAGACGACAGAGGTAATGAGAAACTGGTTGGTCGAATTAAATCTTCTTAATAATCGCTATGAAACCCATTATGCATTATAGCCGTCCGATGCTTCCTTTTCGGCCATTCGACCAATCGGTCATTTTGCACTTGATGACCCTGTAACCTTGACTCCGAGGTGAAAATGCGAAAAAGGGCTCAGACTATCTATAGAGAGCAAATCGTATTATCATCATGTCAAGTTTGAACTCAATCGGCCGAGACATCCAGGAGGAAATAGAAAAATAAAAATTGTTGACAGACGGACGGACCTGAGGACATCGACTGGTTATATTAGCAGTGTTTTCCATCCATAGGGCTCACTTGGGCAGCCGCCGAAGGCAATTTCTGGCTGCCCAACTGCTTTAGAGATTTTTAAAGAAAAAAAAAATAACAAAAAAAAAAGATTACAAAAGAAGATTTTAAATATTTGTACATGCTAAATATAAGATATGTTGTAAGTGAGAATTTTTTTTACAAAATTGATGATGCCAAGATACTAATTTGTGTCTCTACTTGCATGCTCAGAATGTCCCAGAATGCACCTATGAGCATCTAAAATTGCTAAATTTCCTGGGGGAGAACCCTCAGACCCCCCCCGACAGCGAAAGGGGGGCGACCCCCCCTCTCCCACTCTCCCCCCCCGCCCACTTATCGTGGCCGCAAAATTATACATGTTGGCAGTTTTACCCAAGTCATTTTAAAACCCAGGGAAAACCATGTATTAGGTCAGCGAGCTGACCTAAAAACGATTAATGCTGAATTTTAATTCTATTCCAAATGAACACCTTAATTTTTTTTAGCAGTCAGAACTGCTGTTAAGCTAAATCCCACCGTTTAAATTTTGAAAATTGGTTGAGGTTAAGAGTTTGTACTGCGTCTTGTTAACAGTGTGCGGAAATTAAAGAAGAATAAAAAACCGGAGACGCCAAGAGTTTAGGTGCTTGGCCGATGTTGAGTCTTGCGGCTCTGAAAACACCAATAAACACAAAAGAACAACAACACTTGGTCTCACATCAAAATAAAAATTACTCACAATTGCTGGAGTCTTTGGTGAGGAAACTTGCAGATCAAATGTCTAATAACTATATTAACACTCCAACTAGAGCAAACAAGAAAAATAACACCGAGAGCGTCCTTCACATTAAGCCGTGCATCTAACCTCTCGTAACTCACTCTTAGCTCCAACCCTTTTTGTCCCGCCTCCGTTGGAGGGAAAACACACTGGTTACGTTCGACGAGCGAACGGATGCTCTCCGGTCTCTGGAGGGAAAGGACCACTACAAGTGTAATTAAATAACAGAGCACCCACCTCAAATAAGCTTGCGTGCAATGCGACAATCAACACGACTGGTCACAAGAAGGACCGATTTACCGTCATGCTCGCCTGCACCGCAGACTGAGGCAAGCTTCCCACGTTTGTCATGTTGAAGAGGAAGACGTTGCCCAAAGACAAGTTTCCAGCCAGCGTCAGTGTTCGTGCGCAATAGAATGGGTGGATAGACAAGGGACTGGTCCAGGACTGGGTGTGCACGATCTGGAGTAATAGGCCGGGTGGCGGCCTCTCCCGACGACAGAGCATGTTCTGCCTGGATGCATTCGTCACTAGACCGACGACACGAAAGCAATGCTCCATCGGACCAACACCGATTTCATTATCCCAGACGGAACGGCAATGCTCCTGCAGCTGCGATGCGTCCATTAACAAGCCGTTCAAGGATGAGCTACGTCGCTGCTGGTCCGACTGGATAACTAGTGGGGAGAAGACCGACACCAAGAGCGGGAGGATGAGAAAGGTCAACCTTCTAGATAGTCATGGTGTGAGAAGAGATACCGTCAGACATCATCAAGCGAGCATTTCTGAAATGCTGCATCTCCAACAGTATGGATGGCAGAGAAGACGACATTTGGGAGAAGGAGGCTGCAAATGACGGTGATAGTGACGGATACTTGCTCTACCCCGATTCGAACAAGGAGTGACGTGCCGTCTTCGACGAGGAAAGCATTGAGGAGAATTTCCTCGTGTTTAGCTGAAAAGCTTCATCAAACCCAAACGGCCCTTTTCAGGGCCACAAATCCATAAGAAATATGTATGATACCGGTATGAATCATAAGCAAACTTATGCAAAAACATGAAAGAATGGTGCTTTGGGCAATCGAGTATCGTACATCAGGCGCCACCCTTTGGCAGGAAGAGGGGAGGAGCTTGGAATGTGCCTTTGTTCGAAGATGGATGCTCTGACCGGTTGGGAATCTAACTAATTGTATTTAAATACTTATATTACATATGCAGACGAGAAATGTATTATTATTATTATTTTTTTTTTTAAAGCCATTCATGTCTGTGTGGAAAAAGTTACATCTACCTATACTGTTCTGTATATAAAGAGACAGAGGGTGTACGTTAGTCATGCATGTACGTTAGCCATCCCCACGAGTAAGGGGTTATCTTCGATAAGATGGATCCACATTTTTAACTACTTGGATGAAGAGGAAAAACAAAACAAACAAAAAAGCACCTAAAATCATTTTTTGAAGACCTTTCTCGTGCACCATTCGTGTCGCATCACAAGTTGCAATGAGGAATCGAAATTGTATGAATAATTACGCACCATTGAAATGTACCTTTTAGACCTTTACACCATCAAACCTTTAGACCCATTTTAGACTTTTTCAGATCCCTTAAATCCTTTAGAGTTTAGACCTTTATACCACTTTTAAGACCTTTAGTGCAAAAACTCCACACACTCAGGGTGGGGATGAGGGGGGGGGGGGATGAAGCCTCAGTCGACTCATTCGAGTATGTCCAGTCTATTAATTACACAAGGTTTGAGCGTAACTTTGATCGTGAGTACCTCTATTAATTACACACTATTCTATTGGAATGTACTGCGAGACCTTTACATACTATACAATCCATTACACCCATTTTAGACTGAATTTGATGCCAAACTCCACACACACTCAGGGTGGGGTGGTGAAACCTCGGGAGACGCATGTATTTCTGTTAATTACGTACTGTTTGAACGTGACAAAATTTATCAATTTCGCATTATTGGGCTATGCCTTTATCATTTAATTCCGTTACATACTATTGGAATGCAACTTTTAGAGCTTTAGACAGCATAGACCCAAAATTCACAAGCACCTCGTGGGCCACACAACGAAAGCATTTTATACAGGAAGTAAGCGGATTACATGTGGGCCAAAGATATTTGGAAAAAAATAGGACCACTGGACCTGCAGCTAACCTGGGCCTGAGCCTAATGTTGTAACCCAAATTTGGTAGCATTCTGACTCGTGAGTGTGGAGAAGATTTTTGAAGGAATTTACGCAATTTTTCCAAAAATTGACCAAGGAAGCCATTTTGATACTTCTGGTAAGGTGATAAGAATGACCTCCACAATTTAACATCCCTACCCTGGCCTAATGTTGCAACCCAAATTTGGAAGCATTCTGACTGGTGGGTCTGGAGAAGAAGATTTTTAAAGGAATTCATACGATTTTACCAATAATTGACTAAGTCGGCCATGCTGTTTCCTTGTGGTCCCATTGTGTTTTTTTGTTTAGCAAAAGGGTTAAGTGGCCAAGGTGCATATAAAACAATGCTATGAACCTTGAAGGTCCACTCCCAAACCCAGAATTTTTTAAGGAATGGTGGAGAAGGGAGAGAAGCAGGAGAGATGAGGTGAAAGGGCTGCGAGTTTTCATTGAATGACAGCAACTCACTTTCCTCTCTTCCACTCCATCCCCATCTCCTCTCCCCCCCCAAACTCCTCTCTTTATCCCTTCCTCCTTCAAACAAATATAAATAGGGGCAATACCCGTGGGCATTCACCTGGTAAAATTAATGACACTGAGGAGGACGTCAACGTGGGACGGAATCAGCAAAATGTACCAATGAACCAATATTATAGCAAATACCTATTTTGGGGAACAATCCCCAACCACCCTCCCCCTCCATAAATTTCCTTCAACCCTGATTTTTTAAATAGCGTGGAATAAACTTTGGTGCATCATGGGCAATGAAGGTTGTCAAGTTTCATCAGAATCGCATATAAGTTTCTGAGAAGAAAGCAAATACTTATTTTGGGGGCAACCCCCCGTAAATCCCCTTTGGGCCTATTTTTTTTTAATGTTGTGAACAAACTTTGGTACATAACGGGTGATGAAGTTGTGGTAAAGTTTTATCAAAATCATACGGGTAGTTTCAGAGAAGTTGCAAGTATTTGTGGACAGACGGACGACGCGCCTCCCATAAGTTCTTCTGAACTACATTCCAGGTGAGCTAAAAATTACCAATTTACACTGTTATATATCGTTACCCTCATAACAAAGTGCCTAGGCTTCATCATCGAATAAAATGACTTAGGCACTTTTGTTATGAGGGTGACGATATGCCACAACAACCACACGAGATGAGGCCTGGGAGAGTGTGGGACTGGTTAAAAACCACATCATATTAGACAACTATTTTCAAACTTATTTGGCATCAGATCCAGATGTTCATCAAAACATAAGCTGTACAGCCACCTGTTAATAGCAGCCACTTATATCTGGATGGAATATTGACTGTTGAATTGCCATTCCAGTCGACGTGCTACATACCAGTATGGTTTAATGTGGGATTTTGTTTCCATGGCAAGTTTCATCTGTGCTGGAGGTGTGCCCATTTTCATCACAAGGTCACGTCGTCCAATATGATAAAGTAATTCCAACAGCAGAGTTGTCCTCCTTTGTAATATATCCCCTGTGCTCGAGGCGGCTGTAGAGTTCCGTTCCGTTGTTTAAGCGCTCTAAGTCATTCCAAGGTATTTCCAATGAGCGGCAGAGGAACAGTATGCTTCTGAAGTCATCCTCGCCAAGGTCTTCCAAGATCTTCAAAACATGACCTCTTTGTTCCATCACTTGCAAAAAAACCCAAAAAAACCCCATAAAAACAAACAGGAAATTCACATGTTATTGATGGCAAAAATGAATATTTCCTCGGCGACCATTTATACATCAATATTATATTGTTACGGTTGTGGAAATTCGCATTACACCATAAAGAGTCCTCAGGTGAGATATATGGATAAGTTCATGTGTAGTTAGCCCAAACCCATTGTATAGAGGGAATACGTGTGATTCATCCGGGCTGCGACGCTTTGAGTAGCCATTTTTCTTGCTCTATTGTTATTTTCAACCATTAAGCCGCCAACAACGCAAACAGCCACTAACTTTACATTCACAACTCCATCCCGCAAACATCGCTTCACCGCCATTCCCAAACGACGCCCACCAACCACCAAACCACCACAGAAACCCCCCCACCACCTTCGCCTATCTCCTTCTCCAACCATCGACCACACCACCAGTCAACACCCAACGTCGTGCTGTCCAGGGCCCGTTTGGCGATTGGTGCCGAACGCATCGAGCCGCGAGCGCGAATGGCGGCCTTTCCGAGGGAGAAATCCGGATCAGGAAGGCTTCACGCCCCCTTTTTCTCCGTCCAATGGGCGAGCGTCGGGCGGTATGGCCCCGCCTCCAAGCGCGATGAACGTGGATTCTTTACGAGAGGAATTCGGATCAAAAAGGGTTCACGCCCCCTTTTTGCCGCACCAATGGCTGAACAGAGGGTGGTGTGGCCCCGCCTCCAATCGCGTTTTGATCCTGATATTTGCATATAGGCTCCTCCTGCGGCCTATAAAGACGCAAGCATAAGGCGACTCGCAGGAGAGTTCGTGCGGTTGAGTTGCAGGCGGCTGGTCGGGGCAAGTGGAGAGTTCAAGTTCGATTCAAATTAAGACGGCGGTCGGCAACGAGGTTGTGGTGTGGGGGTCGCTTGTCTCGTCGCGGGGTCCAAGCCAGCCAGCCATTCCCCTCTCCCTGAGCATCAGCAATTTCCTCCCCTCCCCCCCCAATCCACGCTGAGATAGTGCCGGGGGGCCCCGTTCCTCTGCCACCCTAAATGTGGTGCCAACAAAACTGCTTGCGCGGAGCACACCGGAGAGGGCACGCCGACCACGCCAGGGGCACGGAGTCGGGGCGCAGCTGCGCGAACGTTGCGGCGTGCCCGCCATCGCGTCACGAGGATGCGGGTAAGACCTTCTCGGTCTCGTGGACCTGGCCGCTCCTCCAGGATCCACGCACATTTGGTCCACAGACCTGTCTGCCTCCTTGCCTGTGAGGGTGGCTTTCTTTCCTTTGCTTTTTGTATGAGTGATGTGGCGCCGAGTCCCGACAAGTAGAACTGTATAAGTGTTGTAAATAATTGCCCTTTTATTCGGTCGTATTGCATTTGCTTTTGTTGCATCTTGTCTTGACTGTAATATACGTGCCTTCCGTGTTTCCGTAATAAATGTGCATTGCTTGTTGAACTGTTTCCCGCTTTGCTTCATCTCCTTCCTTTTATTGAATGTCCATCTTGCATCACGTAAGGGATTCGTAGTCGGTTTCAACATCCCAGTAATTAATCGGAACCGTTAAGGCGACGATAACTCCGCTCGGTTATCCCTGTAATACGGAACGAACCACTTAAGCGGTTCGTGTCCGGAGTCGGCCTGTGGCGTGGTACAACTCCTCGGTACGCTACTTACGCGAGTACTTAGGTAAATCGACCATTCGGCGATTGGACCCTATTTCACGCGGGTAGAATGCGGACTGAGTTGTGGTGAGGTTAAACCCCCTCCCGTGACTGGCTCTGGGCGGTAGTTCCCGGAGGGTCACGAATGAATTGTCTGTTCCGGTGGGCGAGGGGGCCGCTTTTGGCTACACGCGGTCGATCGCACGCCAGACGGGCCAGAATTCGTAACATTGGCGTCAGGTCGTGGGATACGAACTCATCTCCCTCCTCGCAACACTGGTGTCAGCGAGCAGGAAACAAACTCCCGTCTCCAAGCTAAATTCACGGGAATCGGTTAAGGAGCGACCCCCGATTCCCTCCAAATTACAAGCGAGCTAAATTAAATCTCTTACGTGAAATAAGATGGAGTTTCAAGGCGAGCGGGTGCCGGGGGTAATTAGATATGTCTTTTAATGTAGAGTCCATGGCCCGGGATGGTACCTCTTGTAATTTTAATCCGTGGGGGAAGCTCAACCCAATATTCTGAGCACGAACTCTGCCGGCAAACTGAGTCGCATAATGGCGGCGCGATCGCACCTCAGCGCAGCAGCACGGAGTGAGCGGCTATTTATGGCATGGCGAATGGCACGACACGAGGCGAGCGCTCCCAACAGCCGTTTCAAACCATGTGGGCATGGCAGGCGGACATTGGCGGGCTTTGGAAAGAATTGAAGGAAGAATGGAGGACCGAGCTCGAAAAAGAAAAACAGAAACACGATCTCGAAGTAAAACAATTAAAGAAAGAACTATTGGAAAAGTCAAGACAGGCCAAGGAACTCGAGGGAAAAGTGGGGGAAATAGAATTGAGGATCCATAAGTGAGAACAAGGGACGAGCGAGCTCAGCAAGAGAATGGAGGAGGAGCGAATTGGTAATTCCCGGGATAGAGAGAACTTGGAAGAGGAATGGAAAAAAAGCTGGAAAAGGAAAAAGGTGAACACGACTTGGAATTAAGAAAAACTGAAGGAAGAGATCAGGCAAAAAGATAATAGAAATCCGAGAAGGGACGATAAAATTGAGAGAGGAATGGCTAGAAAGAGGAAAGGAATACGGGAAGAAAATGGATGAAATGAGGAGGGAAGCCTGGGAAAGTTGTACGGAAAGGAGGAAAGAAGCATGCAAATTGAGAGAGGAATTATGGGAAAAAGCTTCTGAGATACTGAAACACGAAACCGAAGAGAGAGGATTGCAAAACGAACTAAGGATGTTAAAAGAGGAGAGGAAGAGAGCGGAAAATGAAACGTTGAGGAAACACACTGTGCAGATAAAACAGTTGGAAGAAAAGGCAAGGCTGGAGTGCGAGGAGATAGACAAAGAACAGCGAATGAAACACAAAATGGAGATGAACCAAATGAAGCAAACAACGAAACTGGAGAAGGAAAGACAGGAGAGGAAACAAGGAAGAGTAGTGCGAGAACAGCAAATGAAACACAAAAGGGAGATTAACCAAATGAAGCAAACAACGAAACTGGAGAAGGAAGGACAGGAGAGGAAACAAGGAAGAGTAGAGAGAGAACAGCGAATGAAACACAGGAAGGAAATGAGCCAATTAAAAGAAACGATGAGATTGGAAAATGAAGAGCAGGAGAAACTGTGGGGCATAAAACAAGAACAATGTGAGTTTGAAATTGAACAACTAAAACGGGGAGCAAGATTGGAATCCACGGAGATTGAAAAATTCCGGTGGGAGAACGAAGAACTCAGGAAGTTCCGAGAGGAGGAACGACTCAGAAGGAGCCAGGAAGTAGAACAACGCAATAAGGTGGGATGTGTGACAGCACCACAAGGAGCAATGTCGGTGGTGCAGGACTTAATCGACACCATTCGTCGGATGAAGGAAGAGTTCGGACCTACCCTAATATGGGAGACACAAATAAAAATGGAGAAAAGGGAAGCAACAGAGACAAAGAAGGAAGTAGAAGTATTGCCAGAGACACGGGAGATAGACAGAGTCGAGAATGAATTAAATAAAACGCAGGAGGAAACAGAGATGAGGATCCAGGAAGAAACTAATAGACACGAAGAGGCAACAGAAATAAAATGTATAGAGACTCGGGAGATAGAAAAAATAGAGGAGAGACTGCACGACAAAGACGGGGTTAAAGGAACAGAACACACACACACGGAGTTAGCGAGGCTTAATGGGGGCGAGCTGGCGGACTGTTTTGTGGCCCGGTGCAAGCAGCTGGATGACCTCCTTCAGGAACGGAGGGAGACGCTATTCTCCCTTGAAGTCGCTCAGTCGGAGGGAGTCGTTCTGGATCCATTCTATTACACCGAGCAACCATTGCTTGATACTGTGTATGTCTTAGACTTGTCAAGGACTCGCCCTTCACTCCGTAGAGTTGACAGAAGATTGAAACTCCCAAAGTACCGACCTCAGCTGCTGTTTTCTCTCTATCCGACAATGCTTCAGACAGACGTTGAATGCAACAAATCATCAGCATCTTAAATTTAAAGAGTTCATATACATAACACATTTTCAACGAAACCGATCCATCACTGTGTACGTGACAAAGCAAAACATAGTGTTACGGTTGTGGAAATTCGTAAACCACCATTCAGGTCCCATAGGTGAGATATCTCTGTAAGTACATGTGTAGTTAGCCCCAAACCCGTTGTTTAGAGGGAATAAATGTGATTCATTCAGGCTGCGACCCTTTAAGATAGCCGTTTTTCTGTTCTATCTTTATTTTGAACCAACCACGTCTCAACCGCCATCACACAACAACCACCAACCGCAACGCCACTTCACAACAACAACGCCAACAGCCACGACCTTTACCTTCACAGCTCGCTCCCGCAAACATCGCCTCACCGCCATTCCAAGCGTCACCGTGGCCAGGGTCCGCCACTTTAAACCCTCCACCACCTTCTCCTCTCCTTCTGCGGCCATTCCCGCACCGCTTGTGGGCACCGAGCGTCAGGCTGTCCTGGACTCGTACAGGGCGCACGCCGAGCCGCGGGTACGAAGTGCAGCCTTTCCGAGGAGAAGTCGGATCAGGAATGATACACGCCCACTTCTGATCCGTCCAATCAGCAAGCGCGGGGTGGTTTGGCCCCGCCTCCAGGCGCGTCGGAGTAGAATCGATATATGCAAATTCGAGGATCAGGGGAGATTCACGCCCCTTTTTCTCCGTCCAATGGGCGAGCGTGGCTCCACCCCCGAGCTCGTTCTGATCCCGAAATTTGCATATGGGTTCTCCTACACCACTATAAAGCGCCGAGCGCGGGGCGAATTTAGTCAGTTTTTGGGCTCGGGCGAGTTGGAGAAGTGTGTTTGGTGAGTGAGTCTGTCGGGTTTCGGAGTCTGTCGGGGAACTGCAGAGAGGGGAAGCCGGGAGCGCGGTCGAGGTCGCAGTGGAGTCGCTCGTCGCGGGACCCAAGCAAGCCAGCTATCCTCTTTCCCCAGAGCATCAAGAATTCCCCCCCCCCCCGCGCTGAGATAGTGCGGAAAGGGGGCCCCATTCCCACCCCATTCCAAGCAGTGCCAACAAAACCCGCGGAGGAGCGCGGAGTCGGGGCATCGCCGCCACATTTGTGGCTCATCACAAGACAAGGTGAGTGGATCCCTGCCGGATGGTTCCGTCCAAGAGGGACGAGGAACGCGAACAGCTGCCATGACGTAACACCAAAGTGCGCGGCTGTGAATTTCCGCGCTAGTGTGCAGGTTGCGAGTTGCCGCGCTGGTGCTGCACAATGAAAATAAATAAATAAAAAAACAAGCCTCGCTTCGGGTGAACAGGATTCCCGGGCAAGGGGTGGAAGACCCCCCTGCCTGGGCACAGGATACCACTAGTTAGGGGGAAGGGTTAGCATAGTTAGACCGGCTTCATGGGGCAGGGGTAAGTCCTCATGGGGCCCGTGAAATGGATTAGGTAGAGGGGTTTTAGTTGAGATTTCGGATGGGAGATGGAATTTTGGGGATTTTGAGGACAGTGACAGACTGTGAGTGTGTAGAGGGGACGTAGCTTAGCTACTTAGTGTTTAAAGGAAAGTGCTGTAGTTTAAGGGACGACGTGGGAGCACGAGGTAGTTAGGGGAAGTAGTGGGAGAATGGAAGAGTTCAGCGACGTGTGAGTTGAAGAGCGGAAATGTACTTGTTGGGTGAGTGAGGCCAGCGGGTCTCGATGTATGGAGTGAATGTGGTATGCATGGTGTGATGAGTGATTGGGGGGAGGAGTGATTTCCGCCCAAGGGACCCCGGGGTCAGTGTAATGTGAGTTAGTGGGTTAGTTAAATTGACAAAATGGAGGTTGTTTTGTTGTTGGTGGGGAAGTAGGCTCGAAACCTGTTTTGGAGGGGTGCAGGAGCCCTGTTGACGGGTTGGGAGCATGGCTGCGAACGGTGAGTATCGCTGAGTGGGTACCCCGGGCACCGGGCTAGTTGGCCGTGGTAGGCCAAGGGCTCATGGGGGGGCCGGGATAGCGTAGTGGGCACGGGTGCGCCGGCATGATGCGGGGGCCCAGGGCGCCATTGGCCACGTGGGCAGTGTCGTGGGCACGGGTGACCCTCGGAAAGGGGCCCGGGGCGCCAGCCTGCCACGTGAGCATTGAGGGGGAGTCGCCATGGAGGGCACTCCCCGGTGTTTCGGGAGCTGGTAGGCTCGGAGGCAGTGTAGTGCCCGGGGGTGCCATCGACTGAGAATAGGCAGAGGGTAGTGCCTGCCAAGGGAGCCACGCGTCCCAGCCATGAAACCGTGCAAGGGCACGGGAGGAAAATTGGAGGGCGAGGCCCGAAATTGTGAGGACACCAACACAGGCGAGGGGAATCTGGGTTGTTAGAACCAATAGTTTAAGCGAGAGGCGCTTGTTGAAAGCCCCGGGGTAGTTTAAAAGGTAAATGGATAGGGTAGATAGGAAGTGTACCCCTCCGCACCGTATATCCCTTCGCTCTCGTTGTGGGCCGATGGACTCACTTTGGGTTAAAAGATCGCTGAAATCTGAGGAGGCCATTCTGAGGCTTGAATTGGGCCTCGACACAGGACACTAGCTCTCTCTTATTCCCCTCCAGGAAGGGAACGTAGGGGTTGGGAGTAGGCCAGGAGACGATAGGTTAGCCGAACAAAGAAGATAAAGGGGGTTAGGGGACGATTTATAGAAGGGAAGTGAAAATAAAAATAAAAACAACAAAAAAAGTTGGGGCTAAATTGTTTTTTGACAAATTAAGGGGGTGGGTATGGACAGAGACAGGCAAAGGCGATAGGTTGGGAGGTAGACAGTAGGGTAGGTCCGAGCCCACCTTCCGAGTGGCCAGCACCACCACAATCCCTCCACCAACCTCCATCTCAAGGCAAGGTGCCAGCCAAGTTCATCTGCTGGCTGTTTTACTGCAACGCCTGTGCTGGCCACATCATCGGCTGGCTGTTTACTGCAAGGCCTGTGCCGGCCACTTCATCGGCTGGCTGTTTACTGCAAGGCCTGTGCCGGCCATTTCATCTGCTGGCTGTGTTTACTTCGAGGCCTGTGCCGGCCAACTTCATCTGCTGGCTGTTTTACTGCAACGCCTGTGCCGGCCATGTCATCGGCTGGCTGTTTACTGCAAGGCCTGTGCCGGCCACTTCATCGGCTGGCTGTTTACTGCAAGGCCTGTGCCGGCCATTTCATCTGCTGGCTGTGTTGCTACAAGGCCTGTGCCGGCCACAAGGAACATGCATTTACGTACACGTTGTCTGACTTGGATTCGAATTTCACAGATATATCCCATCTCATCTATCTTTCACAGATATATCCCATCTCATCTATCTATCACAGATAAATCCCATCTCATCTATCTATCACAGTAAAATCCCATCTCATCTGTCTATCGCAGATATCTCCCATCTCATCGATCTATCACAGATAAATCCCATCTCATCTGTCAATCGCAGATATCTCCCATCTCATCTATCTATCGCAGATAAATCCCATCTCATCTTTCTGTCACAGATATATCCCATCTCATCTGTCTATTGCAGATAAACCTCATCTATCTTTCACAGATAAATCCCATCTCATCTATCTTTCACAGATAAATCCCATCTCATCTATCTTTCACAGATATATCCCATCTCATCTATCAATCACAGATATATCCCATCTCATCTATCTATCGCAAATATATCCCATCTCATCTGTCCATCACAGATAAATCCCATCTCATCTATCTTTCACAGATATATCCCATCTCATCTGTCTATCACAGATAAATCCCATCTCATCTGTCTTTCACAGATATATCCCATCTCATCTACCTATCACAGATATATCCCATCTCATCTATCTATCGCAGATAAATCCCATCTCATCTTTCTGTCACAGATATATCCCATCTCATCTATCACAGATAAATCTCATCTATCTTTCACAGATATATCCCATCTCATCTATCTATCACAGATAAATCCCATCTCATCTATCTGTCACAGATATATCCCATCTCATCACAGATAAATCTCATCTATCTTTCACAGATATATCTCATCTCATCTATCTATCACAGATAAATCCCATCTCATCTATCTGTCACAGATATATCCCATCTCATCAATGTATCGTAGATAAATGTCATCTCGTCTATCTATCTATCACATATATATCCCATATCTCTCTATCACAGATAAATCCCATCTCATCTGTCTATCACAGATAAATCCCATCTCATCTATCTATCACAGATAAATCACATCTCATCTGTCTATCACAGATAAATCCCATCTCATCTGTCTATCACAGATAAATCCAATCTCATCTGTCTATCACAGATAAATCCAATCTCATCTGTCTATCACAGATAAATCACATCTCATCGTTCTATCACAGATAAATCCCATCTCATATATCTCACAGATTTTTTCAGACCCTTTGGACAATTTAAGACCCTTGGCACTTTACAACCCTTTGGATACTTTAGATCCCTTTTATTCTTTGGCCTTTCGACCCCTTTAGACCAGTTAGGCTCTTTTTAGAATCTTTAAACACTTTAGACCCCTTTATGACTCTTAAAACACTTTAGCACCTTCGACTCTTTGTGCAGATTAGATCCCTTCGACCCCTCAGAGACCTCTCGACCCCTTTTAACCTTTCAAGGCACTTAAGCCACGTTAGACCCCTCAGGAAAATGCGAAAAAAGTTGCTCTAAAAATCGCTTTGTACAACCTTTTTGGTGCACCATTCACGTCACATCACAAATTGCGATGACTAATCAAAACTAATATCCCAAAGTGAAACTGAAACGACTGATCTATGGATCATCGGATAGGAAAACAGAATGAAATACTGTGATATATACCGAATGGAAATTTCCAAAAGCAAAACTATGGGGAGTACAGAGAAAGGGGCTGGTTGTGGACTGAAGAAGGGATGTGGAGAGGGACAGGTGCCTGTTGGTCATCAGTTGGCGTGGAGAGAACTTCGGTAATCCAAAATATGCCTAAATCCGTTTCCCAGCCGAACTTTTGTCAAATCACCCTCCCTCCCAAGCAGTTCTTTGGGGGTACAACAAGCATGGATTGCAAATCCTCAGTGGAAGAATGGAACGAGGTTGTGGAGGTTGTCATCTCGCCCACTGCGATATCTGCACACTGCATTCCCATTTCTACCAATATACACCAATATACACATTTCTACCAGTAGGAGTGGGAGAGAAAGTGTTGCACTTTATTGGGGTGGGGGGGGGAGAGCCAGGAGTCATGGAGAGAGAGGGAGAGGGGAGAAAAAGAGTCAAAGGTGAGGTGGGGGCAGGAGGAGTTTGCAAAGAGAGAATGTTATGTTATGCTTTATGACCACACGCACGCACACACGCACTACCCTATTTACATCATCGATGCGTTCCTGAAAAACGTTATTTTTGTCCAATCATGGCAAAAGCACAGTTTACAATAGCATACACTTGCACCTCACTTTATTTCGCAGTGTGATTAAAGATGGCTGACTGCTCGACTGGTGGCCATTTTAGTTGTAAAAAAAACCCGATGTTGCACACGTCTTCAACCATTTCTCGAACCTGCATTTACCAATGCTGCTCAAACTTGACACTCAGATAATGAATGATGGCTTGCAAATGCTCGTCATTTTTTTTTCGAAATCATATCCAAGATAGTGGACAGGTGGCCATTTTGTTACTCAAATATGTCCCCAACCATTTATCACACATGTATGGTCCGATTTTGTTCAAGCTTGGCACAATCACAGTACATGATAGCATATACGTGACCTTTATATTGCAATCTGATCAAAGATGGCCGACTGGTAGACTGGTGGCCATTTTAGTTGAACATAAATATGGGCTTGCCCTTTAACTCCATCCATCAAAATTTCTAAAATAACTGGGGCTCTGACATTTTTTGTGTTTTTTTACTTGTTGATTGAGGGATACATGGGTGAAACTCCTTCCGTATTTTGCAGAAATCCATATTTTTGTAAAGACCCATACGGAGGTTACCAGATATTCATGATCAGAAAAGCGCACCCTGATTATAGGGTAAGCTGATTCGTTTCTTAACCCATTTTATCCTGATGGAGTGCAATGCTAACGGATCATGACCACGATTATGTGAATTTCTCCATGGTAGTTTTATTTTATGGTATTTTTGTCAACGTTATCTGTGTACAAAAGCTTGAAAGCTCGTTATCGTGATCAGATATCTGCCGAGCAGGAAAACCGTCTGTCTGTGTTGGTAAATCCAGAAATAGTTTTCGTTGTTGGATTTTCCCATTGCCGTTCGATCCGATGAACTTCACAGAAAATACCGAAGTGCCGTCTTTACATTGCATGAAGTCAAAACTGGATTCTGCTGGAAAACCTGATAATGTCTGTTGGTCACAATAGTTTGTGACCACATCGATATGAGGCTAATACATCTTAACAAGGAGGTTTGACAGGAGGCCATTTGGCCCATCATGCCTGTACTGCACCACCTAGCCATGACACTAAATAAATCAATCAGGCTCTCGACTCGGTTTTATCGGTTGGAGGACTGGGGATGAGAAAAGTGTGGCAGGCACAGGGACTAGAGTGTTATAAATTCAATTCCAAACAATATTTTAAAACTCATTTGCTTATGATGACTTCTAACTTTCCTTCATACACATCACATGTGGCATGGTGTGTGTTTACTGACCCCCTGCTGGAGTCAGTGGTTGGAATTGTGAATTTCGTTGATCTCCTGATAGAGAACATTACCAATTTTAACCTCCGTTGTGGATTTGCCATTGAAGCCATGTCAAAATGGTTTCTCTCATGATAAATCTGCAATGTCTCTTTTAAGATAACAGTTTATTATAAGAAGGTACTGGATGATGAAAACAGAGTATCCTGGGACAAAAGATGACGGACATGAAAAGTGGCGGAGAAGTAAATAAATAAAGTGCTGCACTTGTGATCTGATATCAGGAAAACCCACCTAATACAGGAAATGTCATCCAATCACAACAGCCATGAGCGCACAACAGAGGGTATCAGGCAAGGTGTTTTGAGCAGACATGCCATCCACGATTATAGTTTTCACCAAGTAAAGAAATGTGCAGAAAACATAAGGGGGCAGTGAATTCTCTGGTTTACACTGGAGGGAGTGTAGAACGCTCCATTACATGACTGAGTTTAAAGGCATAGTGAATGCTCAGGTTTACACTGGAGTGAGGGTGGTTATGGGAAACCGCTCCATGACATGACGAGTTTAAAGGGGGTAGTGAATGGCTCTTGTTTTGCACCACGATCGATATGATTCTGGTAAAAGCGCTCCATTACATGGCACGTGACACCCCACCCCTCTTTCTGAAGCACTTCTATTAAAAGTCCTGCAAATGTATATGGTATTCAGTATTCAATTATTTTATAATAACAAAATGTTGTACCAAGTAAAGCAACAACCGAAACCGACAAACGAACTGAAAATAATCTTCCCAGCAATGGATGTTCAGGTGAAATAAAAAAAATTCTTCCCCAAATATCATTTTCATTTTCATTATTTTTTTGTTACAGTTTGGACAGGATCACCCCCAAAATGCATCTTATGACATGAATTTTTCAAATCTTCCAGGGGAGCATGCCCCTGGACACATCTTGTAATTTTACTTTCCTGTTTTTTCAAAAGTTCTGCAGTTTCACCTATGGGGATCAAAGCGGTGCTCAGTAGTGAGCTGTGTGGTCTTTAATATATTTTCAAACATGTCACTTTCTTTCTAATCTGTGCAACAGAAAACAGAAACTTTATTGTCAATGACACTGTCGTGTTTCTGCCATACAGGTCGAGCAAATGTCACAACAAATGAGAGTGAACGACGAATGTATCAATGCGATTACATTGAAACATGAAGGACTTTCAGAGAGTCTAACAAACGTTGTGAGCAAGCTGTCAGACATGGAACGTCAGTTCCAGGAACAGCGCCAACAGCATGAGGAGGAGCGACAACAGCATGAGGAGCGACAGAGGCAGCAACAGAATCACGTTGAGAACTGCCAACAAGTAAGCAATCATTATTTTGCATGTGGGACTGCAGATGACAAGGGGGTGAAGATCATGTTCACCTCCACATGTTCTGATGGGTTTTAACTTTTAACACCTTGCAGGTTATGCTGCTCATGAGACATTTACAAATGAAGTTCACTTCTGTTTAAAAGTGGTGCTTGAAAATATTGCACTAAATGAAGTGTTGAGCTCGCCACATGTCACTTTCTTTCTATCTTCCTTCTTTCTTTCTGGTTCTGTGGAACAGAAAACAAACTTTACTGTCAATAACACTGTCGTGTTTCTTCCACACAGATCGCACAAGTCTTGCAACAGATGAAAGTGAAGGACAAACAGATCGATGAAGTCACATTGAAAAATCAGGGACTTTCAGAGACTCTGACAAACCTTGTGTGCACCTTATCAGCATTGAGAACAATTCCAGGAGCAGTGTAAACAGCTCCAGTAGCAGTGTAAACAGCTCCAGTAGCAGTGAAAACAGCTCCAGGAGCAGTATAAACAGCTCCAGTAGCAGTGAAAACAGCTCCAGGAGCAGCGAAGACAGTTCCAGCAGCCCAGCAGCACCGACAGTTCCAGGAGCAGTGAAGTCACTTAGTGCTATTCTGGACGATTTAACTTTTAACATTATTTAACAGGTATTATTTAACTTTTAACTGTAAACCTGTCCTATTGTCAGGTTAGGCCTGATCAGATCTGTGACTTGCAACAGGTATCATGTAAACCTGTACTAACCTGTTCCATAGTCGGATTGTTGGAGACCAAACCGTCTCCCCCACCAGGTTTCCAGGTAAGGTGGGTGCTTGGATATGGACACCCAGCAGGATTAAAAACAAAACCTGTCAAAAGGCAGAGGAGCTCCTTGTGAGCCAATGGCCATCCATATCTAGTGCCTAACTGTGTCTGTGGACGTCCTCCTGCAGTTCGGTTACTTCTTATTAGGAGGTTGGTGGCAGGATTTGCACTCTGACCACCGTAAAACCCTTCATTCCACAAAATATTCTCGAAGCATAAAAAAATCTGAAAACCCACTCCGTGGGAGTACCTCCTGTGCAGCTTCCCGAACAGCTCACCGGATGATGGGATTGGGGCATAGCCTTCGGGACCCCCAATCTTTGATGATGGGAGGGAAACCATGGGGTAACATTCCCGGGTCAGATCGAGGGAGAGTGTGTCGGAGTGGTGCTGAGGTGTCGTCTACCAGACTGCGGTCTCCTTGTGTTAACCTGAGGCGGTCCGTTCGGGTGGGTGCCTGGAATGTCCGATCCCAAAGAGAGGATGATCACCTGTCTCTGTTATCATCTGAGCTCAAGCGTCTGGACATCGGTATTGCAGCTCTCTCTGAGATTCAGAGACCGGATTGTGACGAGATCATGGCGGGTGGTTGCACCTACTATTGGTCTGGTTGCTCTTATGGTTACCATGCCCAAGGAGTTGCTGTAGCTGTGTCCAAGAAGCTGACTCCATTGATAATTGAGGTAACACCGGTCAACGAGCATATTATGCGACTAAGGATTCGTGACTCCTTGGGTGTCGTTTCCCTCATCTCCGTATATGGTCCAACTGAGGCGAGTGATCTCACCATGAAGGACTCTTTCTATGCCGCTCTTGAGTCTGTGGTTGATCAGTGCCCGAGTTGAGATACTCTTCATCTTGGGGGATTTCATTGCATCGACTGGAACTGATAGAGATGGTTATGAGACATGTGCTGGTCCCCATACGTCTGGAACTGTGAACCAGAATAGCACTTGATTTTCTTTGATTCCTTGATCAAGTTCCTTGATTTTGCAAGAAGTCATGGACTTAAGGTGGCCGATTCATGATTTCAGCACCAACAGGCTCATCGCTGGACTTGGTATTCCAACGCAGGTGGTGTGGCAAAGGAGATTAACTACGTTCTCGTTGATGGTTACTGGAATATGATCCAGTCTACTGGAGTGCTCAGTTCCTCGATACCGACCACAGGCTTGTTGTAGCAACTCTGAAGTTGCAGCTTAAATCCGGGAGAATGGTACCATCCTAGCCGAGGCTGGATGTTGGCAATTTTAAGGATGAGAAGGAAGCTGAGGAGGACAAGAATTATTTAATTTTTAACTGATTCTTCACTTTTGAGAGATGGGGTGAAAAACGACATTGCATGATATCTCAAAAAATTGCGGATGGATTCAGATGAAACTTAGTGGACAAGTTGGGTGTGTGACCACGACAAATTGATTCGATTTTGGTAAAGATCCGAATCCAGATCCGACTGCTAAAATTTTTAAAGTGATTCTTCACGAAAAAGAGATAGTTCCAAAGACGATATATATATATATATATATATATATATATATATATATATATATATATATATATATATATATATATATATGTATATATATATATATGTGTATATATATATATATATATATATATATATATATATATATATGTATATATATATATATGTATATATATATATGTATATATATATATATATATATATATATATATATATATATATATATATATATATATATATATATATACATATATGTATATATATCACGATATCTCAAAATTGTAATGGGCCAGATATGTTCTCGTGGATCAGGCATTGTGTGGCGGAGGTATGTGCTCTACCGAGTGCCCTTCTAGTTTCCCATGTCTCATTGTTGTGCAATCATGAAAGTTAATAATAGCCTGTGTGCACCATTGATGGTTGGAAGAGGAGTCTGCCATGGGTGTCCGTTATCGAGCATTCTCCACTCTCTCTGCATTGAACCCCTTCTCCTTCGCCTTCATGCTAGTTTACCAGGGTCTCCCGTGATGCCAACTGAAAGGGGAATTGTCATCTGAGCATATGCTGATGATGTGTGTGTTGCGGTGTGTAATGTTGATGATGTCACCATGCTCCTAAATGAATTGGAAAAATTCTCTTCGGCATGCACAACTGTAATAAATTGGAAGAAATGTAAAGCTCTATGGATTGGCCATACCCTGGCTGTTGGTTTGCCTCATCTTCCCAGAGGCTTGCAGTGGGAGAAGGAAAGCATCCACTACCTAGGTGTGTGCATTGGCACTCTAGCTTTTTTGGCTAAGAACTGGTTAAATGCAGTGAACAAAATTGGTTATCAACGAGGTCGTGCCCTCGTGATTCATAATCTGGTGGCTTCCTTGTGGCACAATATGATCGCCTTGCACCATCCTGAAACACTGCTGCTGACAATCCAGAAACATCTGCTTGATTTTTTCTGGGGTGGTGAACATTGGGTCAAGCCTGAAGTCCTTTACCTTCCATTGGTAGAAGGTGGCCATGGTCTCATTGACATTGTCAGCCGACGAATGGCCTTTGGAGTCATCACTGTCTGTCACTTTCTTTTTTACACATCACCGCTCTCACAGCCCACTGCCAACTATTTGCTGAAAAGGGCTGGTATGCTTGATTTCAATGAGGAACTTTTTCTCATGGACCTGCAACATGTGGACATCTGTCCATTGCCTTTGCTCTACCAAGACCTGTTGTAAGTCTGGCAGCCTCTTGTGGTGCACCAATACATGGCTCATTACAACACCAACAACTTTCTCGATGAGCCTATCTTCTACAATGCACTTTTTCCTCATATACCTCGATCACGTGCTTACGTACAATGCTCCATAAGCTCTGGTGTACGTGTCACACGAGACCTGCTGAACAAGAACGAAACATGGCACTCATTCGGGCATATTGCGACTCCTGTTGGAATGCACTCTTTAAGAACCGCCTCCCAGCTCATCCAGGAAGTTCTGCACACCTTTAGAAGTTTGGGACTCCATTTTGATGCTAACAACATTGTCCCTGTCCCTTCATTCCGCAGTTACACGTAACATCAGCTGCGTTAACAGAAACGGTGATCCTGTCTTCCTCTCCACTTCCTGGTGTTGCTAAGAAGTGCCTGTACCACATATGTGTTACGATACAGCATCCTTATGTGTGAAAAGATAGGTTGGATCCTGATGGAAGGGGATGCTGCTTCTAGGGTCTCCCCTGTGCCCACAATGGGCTGCCATGTATGTCCTGCCTCTTGTAAACTGGACTGGGGCTATCTCTTGGACAATTGTACATTTGATTTTACCCACCAATATTCTATTACACCATTTTTGTGTTTCAATACCATCTCGTGCCACTTCTGTATGGCCTCCTGGAGATTGATATCACGCCTATGTTGACTGTGCAATACTGACCCCACTTTTCACTTTATTATCACAATTGTGCTGTCACATGAATATTTTCTTTTCTTTGTGTACTTTTATTTTCAGATTACCAGTAATTTCCAAAAATCCTGTTGAATCTGCTCTCAGTAATTTTCTAACAGCCGAAGGGAAACTAGCAATTTATAAAACAAGGAAAGCTAAACTTCTTGCAAACTCTGATGCTGACTCCAATGTTTTAACAGTTTTTCAGGCCCTTGCCGTCGCCAGACTGCGTGCAGAATTTTACTTCATCAAAACTTAAATAATTTAGAACTGTTTCAGCAGAAATGGTGTTACAGGAGTACATTGTGTAAAGTGGATAATAATGATCTCATTCATTTTAACTGTGTACTTGACCTTCTTTTTATGATTTGTGTTGAATGTTTTGTGGAACTTGTTTTCTTAGCTTGTATGCAAAAGTCTCTCTCTCTCTCTCTCTCTCTCTCTCTCTCTCTCTCTCTCTCTCTCTCTCTCTCTCTCTCTCTCTCTCTCTCTCTCTCTCTCTCTCTCTCTCTCTCTCTCTCTCTCTCTCTCTCTCTCTCTCTCTCTCTCTCTCTCTCTCTCTCTCTCTCTCTCTCTCTCTCTCTCTCTCTCTCTCTCTCTCTCTCTCTCTCTCTCTCTCTCTCTCTCTCTCTCTCTCTCTCTCTCTCTCTCTCTCTCTCTCTCTCTCTCTCTCTCTCTCTCTCTCTCTCTCTCTCTCTCTCTCTCTCTCTCTCTCTCTCTCTCTCTCTCTCTCTCTCTCTCTCTCTCTCTCTCTCTCTCTCTCTCTCTCTCTCTCTCTCTCTCTCTCTCTCTCTCTCTCTCTCTCTCTCTCTCTCTCTCTCTCTCTCTCTCTCTCTCTCTCTCTCTCTCTCTCTCTCTCTCTCTCTCTCTCTCTCTCTCTTTCTCTTCTCTTCTTCTTCATTCACTCCCTTGCTTGTGGCCCTCTGTCACCTTGCTCTTGCATAACCTTTGATGTTTGCAAGCAAAATTTATTCTTATCGTTTTGAGTTTATTTTAACAATAAAACATTCAAATTTTCAAAAACAAATAATTTTTCCTCTATTCATGTTTTCTGCAAAACCAAAATCTAACCGCCTTGCCGTTGTTGTATGTTTCTTTTCGATTTGTGCAGTTTCACTCGATTACCAACTTCCTTCGAGAGAGAAATGTAGTGAAGAAGAGGCCTGGTCTCTTACGGCACAGGTGAGCTGATGATGACGTGTTTTGAAATATGATAGAAATCATTGAACTCAATATTGTAAAAATCTTAACAATCACAATCTGTCTCCATGTTTTAATATTTTTGATCTACTCCTTTCAGATGACTTCTGTTTTGAGGACATGCTCTGCCTGAAATGAACAGGCAGAGCAAGAAATGGTCTTGCTCCAAAAAGCTTGTGTCTTTGCATCAGTAGACATGCCCAGCCCCTGGCATAATCCATTTTGGAAACTCATCGTGGACCATGGGGGCAGAGGGAATCCCATCCAAAGGGCTCAACCGGGGCCACGGGACCGATTCGAGGAAAGTTGAGAAAGCTCCATCTGCAAATCAACCCGGTCAACAGTGATGGAACGCAACCCTGAACAGGTCATGGTGACTGGAGCAAAATTCTGAGGTACATTTGAGCACTTAATCTGAGCCTGAACCCAAACCCTAACCTCGTCCCTTCTCATAACCCATACCTCTCCTCTTAACAGAAAACCCCTCCAATGTGTGAGGTTCTCTCTTCAGGTGAAGAAACATCTCATAATCTTTCCTTACTTTACAGGTGTTTCCAACAATTAACTCGATGCTGCTGACGTTGAACTCCAATCAATGAATCATCTAATCTTCTTACTTTCCTGTCTGTTCTTTTCCAGATATTTATTTGATAAACTGCCATGATGCAGGCTGGCATTCTTCAGATATATATCTCCTAAATGTGACCCTTCCCTCCCAAGTATAAGCAGAAAGTTTGTCTTTGATCTTCCTCCAATTTTTCTCCAACTGGCAAGAATCTTCTTCCAGATTACTTTCCTGTCTGTTCTTTTCCAGATATTTATTTGATAACTGCCATGATGCAGGCTGGCATTCTTCAGATATATATCTCCTAAATGTGACCCTTCCCTCCCCAACCAACTTGACCCTCCCAAGTATAAGCATAAAGTTTACCTTTGATCTTCCTATAATTTTTCTCTAACTGTAACAATCTTCTTCCAGATTATATTGGCTTGTGCTCTTCATTCCAGGTCTTCAAGTTTTGTGCCAACAAATTTGCTTTATTTTGGTAAAATGTGACCCTCCAGTACAAAACCAGTCGGAAGTCGCAAAAATTCAAAGAATAAAAAAAAAAATTCAACCCCCCCCCCCCCCATAACTCAATATTGAATTTTTGCGACTTCTGATTGGTTTTGTACTGGAGGGTCACAAATGTTTTGGGTTCAGCATTTCAGATTTTACCACCCTCTCGTACCTGAGATTTACCAGTCAGTGTGATAGTTCAGGTTGCCATCGCCCCATTCTAGTTGAGGTCATGGTTCCAGCCAATGAAGCCTTTTGTCGCTCCTGTGTGAAGTGGGGCCATCGCCGTGAAATATAAAACACACAGGAAATGGCGCTCTAGGCTGAGGCACGGCGGTGATGGTCATGGTTAACTCTCGGCCAGGCAAAGATCCCCAGAGGGTTAAACAGTAAGATAAGGTCTGCACGGCCGTTGTGTCCTTCACCCAAGTATGGGGTGGATCATCTGGTGGGGATGGTCACCCTACAGGTAGAGATCTCACCTGAGTTGCATTCATTTTGAGGCCACTCTGGTTAGACCCCCTACCTGCAGGGTGACCATCCCCTCCTTCATTTTGAAGGTCACTTTGGAATGCTCATAAAGGCCTTAGTCACATTTGCTCTACGGCAAGGATACGGCGGCCGTACGCCCTCTGAATTGACAGAAACGTGCGGCGGCCGCAGAGTTTCTGCGGTGGCCTCAGGGTGGCCCTACGCCGTTTGGCTATATTTTACAGGGCGTAGGGGTCGCCGTGGAATTATAGCACGGAGTTATAACTTTTTTCATTTCTACGTTCGCCGTAGCAATTCGACAAGCCGAAACAAAAGAACTGGTAAAAAAAAAGAAAAGAAAAAAAAGAACCCACTCGTTACCATCCGTCTGGCTGCACGTTCGCCTGAGGGCCCCCCTGTGGTCCCCCTGCGGTCACCTTGTGTCTGCCTTGAAAATTCTATGGCCGCCGCAGGAACGTCCTAAGGTCACCGTGCAACATCAAATCAAACACCGTATGGCACCCCCACATTTTCGGTCTCCACAATTTGTAAATACCCCGTGCGGCTCCCTGAAAAATAAAAACATATGTGACTGTTACATTGTGTGACCGTGGAAATACTGCGGCCACAGTATAATTGCTAGTGGCCGTAGATTTTGGAGACCCCACGGCCACCGTGGCAAATGTGACTTAGGCCAAAGTCAGACATTAGGAACATTAAGGTCGCCCTTGAAAGATCCCTGGCATCAGTCGAGCTGACGTATGTGGAAGATGGTGGGTGTTCTCTCTCCTCTCTTGCTGACAGACAGCAGGCTTCACATCCCAGCGAGTTAGAGGATGTCCTTCAAGTTAAAGCATTTGTCGGTTATCAAGTTGAAAAGCTTCTTGTAAATTATCTGTTGTTCCTCTGAGTTTCTCAACTTTAATTTAGTGCGGTGTCCTATATTCTTCCAAAATTAAACCACGAGTGGATTTTGAAGAGTGCCGTCATAATTTTGTTGCATAATGTGGCAAATCAGTGGTCATTAAATGTAAATTAATCAATTGCTCTGTTCCTGAATGTAAATCGGGCTCATGAGAATACTGTATAGGAACATGAGAAATTTCCTTGCATGATAGGAATTGGGTTCCCATAATTTCCTGGGAACACAATTTGATAACGGCGGGTTTGGTTAAAACACACACACACACACACACACACACACACACACACACACACACACACACACACACACACACACACACACACACACACACACACACACACACACACACACACACACACACACACACACACACACACACCTTCCTGGCGAAACATATGTGTGCACCACGCTGGGCCAATGAAGGAAAAGATGAATACTTTGAAAAATTACCGTGCTTCACTGATGTGTATGTCATATATGAATATGTATTGGACCATTGCGTATTTTCGGAACCTGCGGGTGAGTGAAATGGGAGTAAAATAAACTCGATTTTTCATCAAAATGTGAATTCCCCCCCCCCCCCCATGAGGAGACAGGTTATTTTACTTCCAACTTCAATTTCCAACAAAAAGTGATTTTGTTTTAAAGCGAGATCAGTGTTGGTAATCGGCACAGGTCGGAATCCATCGCTATCGCCGTACCGGTATCACTTTCATACTGGTATCACCCTCATAATGGTACCACAGATCACTGACTCGGCACAGGATTTCAAAAGCACAACTGATTCATATAAAATAATCACCAATTGGCAATTGCTTTAAAACCAGCCACGAGGGCAAATAAAAACGCGATCGCTTGTTCGGGTACTCGGATGCTGAGGGTTAAAAAGTTAAAACACACTGCCCCTCCTTCCTGGTGTGTCTTGACGTCATACGATCCACCGTTCCTGTTCCATGTTTAGCCCAGATGCCGAGTGCATCAAAGCTTTTTAAGCCATGTACGGCATTTAAAGATTGCAAACAGCTTTCTTCAATTTGTTGGTGATATGTCGATTTTTTTTTGGTGTTCCAGTATATTAAGAATTCCAATACCGGGATATCGATATGAAAAATGATATCGATATATCGCCGGACTCTACAATTACGCAAAGATTGGTATTCCCGTCAGCGAAGTAACGGGTCTGACAAACTGCTATTAGTTTTGAAATGAATAACCAAACAGCTTGGTGAGCGCTCACTAAGCGGCTTCTTTTTGCTTCATGGAAACAATAGGACAATTAAATTGGTAGCATCGGCTATACTGCATAGCCACCAGTGCGGCAGTACCAATTCAATCCTCATAGGAAATGCACTAAAAGCTACCATCATGGTGCAGTGGCAGGTAGGGATGCTACGTCTATGGGAATGTTGTCCTTCAGATGTCGATATCCAGCTGGCTGTCATGTTTGCATTTCGGTTCAACTTGTTAAAATATCCAATACTATCTTTTCAGAATCGACAATTGTGTGTTGGTCCCTTATTCAAACACCTTTCCCAGAGTTAGCTATTAGTAGGGTAAGAATACTGATTCTGGCTCACTTTTCCCCATGTAAATGAATGGGGGATTTTCAGCGATTCATAATTTTTTTCCCTAAAAATAAACCCCCCTTTTTATCCCAAGGTATATTTATTTGTCTCCCCTTTTAACCTGGAGGTTGAACCTCATTGAATTGAACACCTGGGGGTTGAACAGCTCACTCATTGAACCTATAAAGATTTGTTCATTCTCAAATTCCTTCAATAGTTTAATTTTCTTTGCACAATAATCCCCATCTAAAATATTGACAAACAAAACATTTGAATCTTTATATTTTTTAAGATACCCCATTTGTGCCATTACGAAATGATAAACTTCTCTTAATGCTCTTGTTTGACCACCTCCTGAGCCACAGGTTATTTTTTGTTAAGCCCCGCCCACTTTTCTTTAAGCCCCGCCCACTTTTGTTAAGCCCCGCCCACTTTCCACAAGGTATTCAATAAACCCCGCCCACTTTTGCTAAGCTCCGCCCACTTTTCATAAGGTATTTTTTCTAAACCACGCCCACTTTTCCTAAGCCCCGCCCACTTTTGCTAAGCTCCGCCCACTTTTGATGAGGTATTTTTTCTAAGCCACGCCCACTTTTCCTAAGCCCCGCCCACTCTTACATCATTTCCAGTTCATCTCTGACTCACAAAGAAATCACTAGAAAATTACAGGATGTTATGGTTTTGAAAAATTGCCCAATGAAGGCTTGCCTAGGCTTGCCCAGGGAATTTCCAAAGGAAACCACACCCACCAGTCTTTCTCTATAAAAGCTTCAAACCCAGGCTCCATTTTAAACATTTGTTTTTGCTGGCAATGGTGTTCTGTGTGCTTGTCTCGAACTGTCTGTCTTCTATGGAACTAAACCTTCAAGTTGATGAACTGGATTCAAACCTCTTATCTATTGAGGTAAGATTTTTTATTTTCCTATTTTCAAACTTTGATTGAAGCATACTCATTTAATAATTAAATAACTTAATTAATACATTATTATTTTCTCTCACAGGAAATTGTGTCTGAAATACGAAATGAAAATACTGCTTTTGCTACAACTTGGGGGAAATTGTTGGCTTGGTTGAAGACCTTGAGTGGGATGACTTTGGTGTTCCTTGGAACTCTCTGTCTTCTATGGAACTAAACCTTCAAGTTGATGAACTGGATTCAAACCTCTTATCTATTGAGGTAAGATTTTTTATTTTCCTATTTTCAAACTTTGATTGAAGCATACTCATTTAATAATTAAATAACTTAATTAATACATTATTATTTTCTCTCACAGGAAATTGTGTCTGAAATACGAAATGAAAATACTGCTTTTGCTACAACTTGGGGCGAAATTGTTGGCTTGGTTGAAGACCTTATGAGCGACCAAGACCCACAGAACGAGTTCGTCCTTGATGACCCAACCAAAGAGTTATACCTTGGAGACCAGCAAAATCCTGAAAAAGAGTTTTGCAGCAATAGTACTCATTGTGAGTTATCAAGACAATACCCACTGAACAAGTTATACGTTGATGAGCCAGAATACAAGTTTTACCTTGGAGACTCACAAATTTTGAAAAAATCAGTAAATGAGTTCTGCCTTGATGGTTTAAATAACTACCTTGGAGACTCAGGAAAAGGGTTCTGCCAAGATGGTTCTAAATATGGGGTCTACCTTGGAGACTCACAAATTTTGAAAAATCAGTAAATGAGTTCTGCCTTGATGGTTTAAATAACTACCTTGGAGACTCAGGAAAAGGGTTCTGCCAAGATGGTTCTAAATATGGGGCCTACCTTGGAGACTCACAAATTTTGAAAAAATCAGTAAATGAGTTATCCTTAAGAGACTTTGTAAGTTGGTTTTACTTTGAATACTTGAAATGTGGGTTCTGGATTGATAACTCACAATGTGATACATATCTTGGAAACTCAACGGGAATGTGGTTATACCTTGAAGACTTGGAAAGTTGGGTTTATGTTGGACACTTGAAACTTTTTTGGGGGCTTTTATTTATTTATTTATTTATTTATTATTATTATTATTTTATTTATTTATATTTTGGAGACTTTTGGAGTTGCTATCACTCTTTGGGATCTAAACCTATCGATGTAGTTCTTTGTCGGATGGTGCTTGATGGGAGCAAGATCAAGAAAGTTCTGGGAAGAAAGTGCAGGCTTACTCCCTCTTTCTATGTCATCAAACCTGAAAGCCTTAAAAGACAGAATTGGAAGAAGAGAAAAAAAAAAAAAAACGTAAAATATATATATATATATATATATGTATATATATATATATATATATATATATATATATATATATATATATATATATATATATATATATAGGTGGAAATCTCATTTTGAAAAAGACATTGTGTTGGGCGAGGATTGAGTTGGGGTTGAGATTTTGAATGTGAGGGTTGGGGTTGAGATTTTGAATGTGAGGGTTGGGACACACACACATATAATCAACAAACAAAAGTTAAGCCTTGACTATTCAGTTGAGGATTCTGTGTTTGGGGTTCACAGATCTAAGAACGTCCCCCTTGACACACATTATATACTGTTATACACCTCGGACTTGGCCCTCGAGTGTCCACAACGGTGTATAGTAGGAGGGAGTGAAGCGCCAACCTATTGCTCCCATTGCACACACACACACACACACACACAAACAAAAGTTAAGCCTTGACTATTCAGTTGAGGATTCTGTGTTTAGGGTTCACAGATGTAAGAACGTCCACCCCTTGACACACATTATATACTGTTATACACCTCGGACTTGACCCTCGAGTGTCCACAAAGGTGTATTATCTGCTTAGTTTTGTCTTTTGTAATTCCTGTGAATAAAATGAACCTAAAATCTCTTCCCCTTCCAAATCATATATTTTATAAGTCCAAGGAACTGTATCTATTACATCAACAATTTTAAAAAGTTCTTTCGTCCATCGTTCAGTAAAACCCTTTTCAAAATGAGATTTCCACCTATATATTCTTACGATATCACCAACTTTGAACTTAGGGTTTCTGACATTAATCTCTTTTTCATATTTTAATTTTGTAAATGTTTCTGATGGCTTCATATTCGTTGACGTGTGAATCGTGTCATTATACTTATCCACAATATCCTGAATAAAAGATGACCATTGTTGTGAACCGAGTTGTGTGAATTTTTTATATAGTCTCTCTTTTAAGGTACGATTAAAACGTTCAACAACAACTGCCTTCCCTTCATTAAAGGTACTGTATAATGTAATACTGTTATTTTTTAGAAAATTCATAAATGTCTTGTTATAAAACTC
Organism: Eptatretus burgeri; assembly: GCF_056783735.1. Lineage (NCBI taxonomy): Eukaryota > Metazoa > Chordata > Myxini > Myxiniformes > Myxinidae > Eptatretus > Eptatretus burgeri. The sequence continues at coordinate 17,514,794 of NC_140962.1, read as the reverse complement.
TCTACCCTCATCAGTCCACAATTTCTTAGGTTTTCTCTTACTTTTATTAAATATCTGTTGAAAAGCTAACATAAGAGTATTACCTGTTTTGTTTTTTAAAGGGACAACCCACGCATATCTACTCCTCAAATCAATAACGGTTAAAGCATACTTGTACCCCTTATCATGATTGAGTTCAATCAAATCAGCAGACCAGATATAATCAACTTCCTTGGAATAAACTTTCCTTCTCTGAAACTTTGTGAATATTGGTTTATGTAATTCATCAACTAATTGCTCTTCAGTCTTAATGGCATCATTAGAGCCTATAAGTTTTTTGAATTTCCAAGTCCAAGTTTCAATTTAGCACTAATCATCTTCTTCACGATGAACCTATCAACTTTTTCTCTCAAGGTTGGATTTTGTATCAGAGACAAATTATACAACATTTCTCTATCGGCTTCATGCTTTTCTTCCAACGTTGTGGTATTCCCATAATCAATATCGTGTCTCATGCACACTTCATCAACTCTATTGATTGGTTTACTCCAGGATTTAGGATTGTCTGCCTCATCTAATCTTTTATCCAAGTTTGTGCCTGGACCACAGAAAGAATACCCTGGAAGATGTAATTCCCCTGGTATTCCAGTAGTTGTAAATTTACTTCCTGATAAAAACTTTTGTATATCTCCTCCGAGTTTGTGTTTGGAGATAAATTGATTTTTTTTTTGAACCACACACCGAACATATACCTTTTTGTATAACCCTGTTATTTTTACTTTTAATATATGAAATATTTTTAGTATTAGTTTTCTTTTTACATTTGAGACAATAACTCATTTATTTATGAGAAAAATTTCTGCAGAGTGCAAAAACCTTTTAGTTTCCAACATGCACATTTGAATCTTAATTTTTAAAACATAAAGAATCCTTAGAAATGCCTTCACTCTCTCCTCCATTTATTTAAGAAAAAACTTGAATTAAAATGAATAGCTTGACGATGCTAATAGTTTTGTTGAAAGTATTGCAAATAGACTTCTTAATTCTTTGTATTCCTCCCTGGTGAGATAAGTTTTTTTCTTTAATACCTCTATTCTTTTTTGAATCTCACTGGTTTCCATATTTTGATATTTATTCATTCTCTCTCTTTCCTCCCTCTCTCTATTCTCTCTTTCCTCCTTCTCTCTCTTCTCTCTTTCCTCCCTCTCTCTATTCTCTCTTTCCTCCTTCTCTCTCTCCTCCTTCTCCTTTTCCTCCTCTTCCCTCTCTTCTTCAACTCCTTCCTCATCCCTTACTATCCTTGAATCGTTTACACCCCATAGAATATTATACATATATTCATCAGGATTTCTTGTTATTCCTGTATCCAAAATAATTTTTTTTACAACAGGAAACCAATAAAATTTCTTTTGAATTTCTAAAAGAGCCTTACCTTTTCTTAACCTTATAATTTTTTCATTATTTAACATTCTAATTAAATCTAAAGTTGTCGGTTTATCAACATCAGCATAATGCCAATCTTTTATTGAAAATACCTCATTCTTATGTTGTAGAACATATTTATTAAAATACCGAATACCCTTTTCTTGAAGGTATGCTTGAACACAGAAATGATAATTTTCTTGAAGCCTTCTTGCTGTCATTTATGTATTAGAAATATATGTTAGAATAATATTATGGCACGAAACACCTCCCCATCTTCCCATAGTTAAATCATTTTGTATTTCCTTACTTATTATATATAATCCTGTTTTTTCTGTTTTCATGAGATAAACAAGGGCAAAACCATTATTATATTTACCCTTATTAAATTCTTTTATTTGTTGTTTACTAATCGTGGCTCCACAAAACTCATTCTCGATACCAAGTGGATAATATTCTTCCTTACGAGACTGATTTAATTGTTCCAGGTCTTCGAGGTTAATTTTAAATGACCAATTATACCCTAAATCATTCATATCATACCCCCATTGTTCTATTCTCATACAAACGATACGCCCTTCTTTATAAAAATTTATTTTAATTCGAACTGTGAATTCTGTATGACCTGGAGATAATATCAACACTTCTGTATCTTTAGAATACACAGCCGTTTTATTTAAGTATATATATTGTGATAAATCGCTTAATCTCACCAAGTCATTCGCGTCAGTCGGGCTTGGATAATTTTTTAATTTATAAGCATTTTTCATGTTAATATTTTTGTTTATATTATATTTATATCGTTCAGCCTGTGCCTTTGTGTAATAATTTGATAAATCAATATCCAGTTCTTGAGATACACCAAAGATAGAACCATCTTTACCAACATAAGTCATTTATATTAGATTAAAAATAATATCATAAAATTTTTTATTTTTGTTGAGTTGAAATAACACATATAGACATAATTGACCACAACACTTGGAATTTAATTCTTGGACTTGAAATGTTTGATAAACACCATTCTGTAAGAATTTTATGACTTCAACAGGTGGTGGAAGACCAAAACTATCAAAATAATATTTGTCTTGACTATTAAAAATACAAACCCAATGAGAACCGTTCCCATCATTATCTTCTAAGTTCATAATAATATTCTTTGTATGTTTCGACACATTTGTTAATTCATCTCTCATACAAATAACCACATTATGAATTTTTAATTTCTTACAATATTTGGCAAGTTGTAAATTTGATGTTGTATTCTTTCCAAATTCTTTCAACCACTCATCAATGCTCATTTATTTATTAGAAAGATATAATCCATTACCTCTTTTCGTTAATTTTACACCTGCTTGTGCTATAGAAGAAAGCATATCTCCAACTAACAATCTCGCTTTATCAGGCAGACCTTCAAGTTTTTCAGCAAAATCTACAATTACACCACTTCCACTAATTTGTTTCTCCAACTCTTTGTTATGTCTTTCCAATTCTTTTGAGCCTGGAGTTGAGCCTTCCTTTCGTTGGCAGTTTTGACCGCTGTTGAAATACCACCCGTCAATGCTCCAACCGCACTTAAACCAGCAAATAAAGGAATTAGAAATGGGAGAAATCCTCCACTCGTCTCTCTTATTGAATATTTTTTCAACATTGGTTTTGTCATTTTAATTTTAAGTGAGCCAGTGTCATTCAAGATTTTAACCTGTTCTCTTGTGAGCAAAACATCAATTCTTACTGCTCCTTTTCTCTGAATTGTATTAACGTTAATCGTACAAGGCTTTTGATTTTGAACACAAGATGATAGTTTATGAAGATTGATTTGATTAACATATACCCCAGTTGGTACTTTGCCACTCATTTATTTAACAAAAAAATTATGTGAGACTAATCATCACACCATTATCTGTATTAATCTGCAATTCTGTTTCTTCCAAAAGCAAACAATATGTATCAACTTCTTCACTCTCTCCTCTTTCAATGTATAGGGAAGTATCCACTCGATTAGACTTTATAGTTTCTTTTTGAGCGCTCAGGTCAAACGTATAGATTGTATACAAACTTTTAAATGCTGTCATATCTAAAATAGGTTCTTTATTTCCATTACTTTCACACACCTTTTGGTAAGACTTGTATGCTTCAGCAAAATCATTTTTTTCCCAATTAATTTCCAATCTATCTCGTGGATAAAATGTTCCATCTAGAGAAACGCGAAGTTGTTTCACCTTAGCATTATCACTCAATGCATTATTCTTATCAGTCGCAGTATCACCATCTGGCTTTTTAAAAATCATCCACAGATATCGTGGCTTTCCTTCCAGAACACCCAAATTCCACGTGTAAGTAGTTTGATTGAGTTTAACGTGTTGACATCTTCTTTTGAGGTATGATACACTGAGTGGTTTTTTTGAGTTAAGTCTTCGATTCAACATCTCTTCTGTTTTAAGATTAGGAGTATATTCACTGATATACCAACTCATCTCCTCAATTACAAATTTATTCTGATCACCAAAAGCATTACCAACACCAAAAAGCAATCTATTTTCATTATCATTCCTTTGTAGTTGAAATCTAATTTTAAGACCATACAGAACTTTATCATAATCACAAAATCCAAATATACCTTTAAGAGGAACTGCCACAGTAAAACTATTTTCTGCTTTTGTATCATCATTATACATTCCTTTCCTTTGAATATATCCAGGGTCTGTGTTTGTTCCCGTTGACATATCAGGAATAAAACCTTCAACAGACCCCTTTCCCATTCTATCACTGAATGTATAGAGTGTAAATTTCATCATTTCAGATACAGCAGAGACATAATCAACCGCTTCAACTTCTTGTGTTCCAATATACAATCGCACACTATCAAACATTTTCCAGAAGAAATCATTTACAAGTGTAGCGTTTGTGTTATTCCCAGCCTTAGTGAATTTAAATTTACACAACAAGAAACTTTCGGAGAGATTCAAATAGGTTTGTTGATTATTTATTTCAAAACTTTTTGTACCATTTGTATTCCAGTCTGTTCCAGTTATTGCATTTACCTTGAAGTAATCTTCTTTTTTAGTGGAGTTTGAGATAATAATAGTATCATCCAAATCATAGATACTATCAATTGCTTCCATACTTGTATTTATTTAGGAAAAAGATGTTAAAACTTTTGAAACCCTGATCCAAGTATTTGAATTATTTTCTGTCGTTCTTGGGGGACAACTGAGTTTTACCTTTCTTAATTTCTTTTATTGCTTGTAATTTATGAGATTCTTTCTGAGCATCTTTTATACTCTTTACAGCACCTGCTACATTTCCCACAGCAGAAGCAGTTGAACCAATTAGGTCTTTATGTTTAAGAATAGTTGAACCAATACCCATGAGAGTATCAATTATCCCATCTCCTCTAAATTGATGTCCGACACCCCTTTGTCTCTTAGGTTTATAGTATCCTCTACCAAGATACATACCTTCACCCTTGTAGTACGGGGAAAGGAACATCCCATCCCCTGTAATTATTTTATATTTTCCCAACTCGTGCTTCCTCACAATAACCATCGTATTTATTTATTGAAAAACTTCACGTAGGTGAATTCTGATGGATATAACTTCTCCATTAAAAGAGATCACACGATTATCTTGGTCGGTTATCCTAAAATTTACTCTGTGTATGGTTTTTCCTGACACAGGTAGATAAACCAAATTTTTAGGCTCCATATTGAATTTATAACCAATTGGGGTTGAGTATGCGCTGAATGAAAATATTGTATTTGTTTTTAATCCATCATTATAAGCACCATCAATCAAATCACAGTGAATTAACACCGAATTTATTCCTGAGGATATTTGAATGACATTATCACTGTAAAACGTCCCATTAGTTTCAATCTTTTTTGAGGAGAAACCTAATAACTCTCTAAATGAATTATCAATTGTGAAATCAACCTTGTAGTTATTTTTAACTTTAATCGTTGATTTTGAAGTATGTTTTTGAATGTTTATAACAATATTTTTTGGTTCATCACCCTGTTCTTTCATAAGACGAGCAATTTCGGAAGATATTTGAGAAATCTCGTATGCTCCGGGTGAGACTGTTATCGTTTTGTATCCACTTCCCGGATTATAACTAAACTTGTCATTTTTCTCGGTTATATTAAATAAGGTATTATAAGTCTCCATGGACAATAAAGATGCCTCATATTCTTTTGTTGTGTCAAGTTGTAGTGGGTATGGGAATGAAGATGTGTGGTCGCTTGTTGTGAAATTAAAACTCAGGATTGTGCTTCTCATCTTATTTAATATGAGATAAAATGTCTTTATATTGAGATTTATTAATTATTTTCATGTTCATCAACTGGTCTAAAATGGCTGATGCTTCATTAAAACAATTGTTATTTCCAGCCTTCTTACTGCCGAACAACAATAACAGTCTATTAACTAATTGCGATGGGTCATTTGGAAGAAAACTAATACCTGAACCAAGGATACTTAAAGCCTGAATAATGTGTTTCTCCTTCTCATTCTTCCTACTTTTACCAGAAAGAATAACCTTATAATTTAGAGTGTTCAGCAAATCAATATATACTCTATCATCATTATTTTCCATATCCAATGGTTTATCAATATACTTTGATTCATCCCTCACAGTTGAACCTTGTCTTCCATCTTTTGTGAGAAGAAACATTAATCTCGGAGTTAGTTTAACAGGGGTTGAGCAGAACTTAAGAACCTTAATTCATCATTAAATATCAATACCTTTTCTTGAACAAGAAGAAATATTGCTGGTTGTTCTGTTGGAATGAGTCCTGCTTTGGTTTTTGAATCCGCTGAATATTCATTGTTTTGAACAGCATTCACAATATAATCAGGGGGTTGATTAATCTCTTCCAGTTGTTGAAATAAACCTTCATCATCATATTCTAATTCTCCTAAATGCTCTAATTCTTCCTCCGTCATTTGACTGAAATCTTTTAACATTTGAAGCTTTCTAGGAGTATATTCTACTGTGGGAACTGTGGAAACATCTTTCATTTTTCTTGGGAAGTTTTTAAAAGTGGTTTAAAAAATTTCTCTTGTTTTTTTTCAAATGCTTCTTCGCCCGTTAGTTTCTGTCTGCGTTTCTTCTTTATGTCTTCCTGTTGTTTTACAACTTTTGAAACCAACTCTTGATGTTCCTTAAATCTTCTTGCTCTTTCTTTTGTATCCATTTATTTATTGTAAAATATCATTTAATGAATTGTAAAGATCAACAGGGAAATTTTCCTTTTCTTCATCATTCAAGTAGATGTGTTCAAATAAATCCTTTTCTTTAAATATTTCATCAAATTCTTTATTAACATTAATGCGAGTTGTAATTTCTTCTTCACTAATCCTTGCATCTCTGCTTTTCATACGTTTGTGTTGAGTTTCTTCATCAACATCAAAACCGAATGATAAAATCTTCACTCCGCTCAGATATTTAATAATTTGTCTCGTTCCTTCTGGATTAGTTTCTAATATCCCAACACCACCAGATTTTAGTTTCTTTAACTCACTCTTACAATGTGAATATTTTGTTGTACCAAGAGAAACCTCCTCAAATATTTGTCCTTCATTCCTCAATCGCATATGTTCCTCCACTGAAATATAGTGATAATCTACACCTTTTACTTCTCCAGGTCTTATTGCTCTAGTTGTTGTTGATACAATGCGTATCACGGGGTGTTTTTTAAGTAAATTTACAATATTCTCATTTGTACTACACAAGAACCTTGATTTATGAAAGTTTTTTCCAGAAGCAGATTTACCCACAAGATTTATAATAATAGTTGTCATTTATATATGTAATTGTTTATAAAACAAAAAATATATCCCTTAATATCTCATCTTGTTTCACAACAATATATTTATATTTTTCAGTCGTGTGCTTCATATAATCCTCAAATTTCTTTTTACTACATAATGTAGAACAATTATCTCTCCAAAAATTATTGATATCTATTGAATTTAACTTGAATAAAATAAAAGTATTAGCATTGTTTCTGATGGAACGACGAGGAAGTTGAAAGTACGATTGACTAAGATAAATACAATTACAAGAAGAATGTCTCCCTCTTGTGTAGTAGCTGTCCATTACCGTTTGGTTTCTCTCATTAACACAATCATCAAAGATAACGAGGTTCTTTTTTGATTTATCCAAATCTTGGGGAGACGGTATATCATCCGTATTATCACTAAGAATACAAGTTATAAGATTTGATTTCTTTTTACATCTCTGTGTATCACAAAATAGTTGAATTATATCTTCAATGTTATAATCATTTAGGTTTTTTGACGTTTAAATAAACCTATTATATCTTCTTTTTGAAGACCAGCATTAAAACCTTGTGAGAGTAGTTGATACTCTGGTTGAAAACTCGACTTTGTGAAAATTATTAAATTATCATAATCTAAAAAGTTGGGAGTGGGGAGCATTTTTAAAAGTAAGCAGGTTTTTCCACATCCACTTGAACCAACTATGAGACATCTTAATGAATTTGGGAGATTTTTATGGTTGTTAAATTTTATCTTATTTTCCCAAATAGGTAAAAAATCATTCATTTATATATTTGAAAAACAGGTTATTTAATTTATTATTGGCTTTTTTAGAAACTCTATATTTTATCCTAAGTTCAGGTTTAATTTCAAGATAATCCATTATTTTATTTATACAATATCTTGTGTTGATATTTCCCTGAAAATTACATCCATGAATAATATACAACAACAATCCTTTGAACATTTCTCTTATACGTTCAGTTTCTTCCCTTGTAAGGAAAGGTGTGTTATCATCCTCATACTTTACATTCATTTCTCTAATCAATCTTGTAAAGTAATTCATTTTTGGTGTAAATCTAAAAGAATTATTTTCCTTTTTATATTTTTTATTATCATTAATTAGAAGATAATCACAGAATATACATTGTTTATAGGCTTTTGACTCTGTGTTTAATCCCCGTCTTTCACACGCAGGACAATTCTCAAATTTGTCATATGGAGAATCAGGAAAGTCTAGCATATTTATAAAGTAAAACTTTACTTAAACTGAAATTCATCTATACTTTCAGTTGTATATTACCATCGATATCGATATACTTTTTTCATTATCAGATTCAACGACAACATTTTTTAAATTAAAGGTAATTTTAAAATTATCGTTAACTACTATTGAACGAAATGTCATTTCACCTGATATATTAACATCCTTTATTTCATCAAGATTTACATCTTTAGGGTTGTTGAAAAAAATACAAATTTCTCCTTGCATATTACAGATGGTCTTATCTTTTCTTTCTAAAGCTTCATCCATAAGGTTTTTGTTCTTTGATACTTTTTCTTGTTTCATTGCTTTTTCTAGTTTTGAATATATTACTAGAAGGAGAGGAGAAACTTTTGTTAGAGATACTTTAATTGATGTTCTACCAGGTATACTAAAAGCCCTTCCACTGAAGGAAATTGAAGAACTCATATTATTTACCATAATAGTTTTTATCCAATAGTTGTTATATTTATCTTTGTTCAATTTTACATCCTTGACATATTTCTCAGTATCTTTAACAGATGAAGAGATTGATTGAAACTTGTCTTTTGTGTCTTGAAACATTGTATTTATTAAGTGAAAAAGTTGGAGGATAAAATGTTTTTAAGCACAGATTCACCTATAAATTAAACGAAATTTTCATCAAGAAAATTTTAGTTTAAGCAAAGTTTTATTCTATAAATATGGTGAATACAACGTACTGCGATGTTTGTAATCACGAATATAAACATTATAGAAAACACCTCCGAACCAACAAACACACATTTAATCTATTTCATCAAATATCTCCTCTTGAGTTGGAAAGAAAACATTGTGATATCTGTTCAAAGGATGTTTTGAAGAGTAGTTATAATCAACATCTTCAATCACAAAAACACAAGAAAAATGAGTTTAAAGTAAAGGGAGACTATTATATTAAAAACACTGATGAGGCATTTAAAGGGCATATAAAAATAAGGATTTTTCAATTTGGAGAACCCGGTCCATCATCAATAGCTGAATCAATTGAAATAGTGAAACCCGATGTTGAAAAATTTATTAAAAAGACATTAAAAGAAATGAAAACTTTAAAGTTTTATATGGGAGTGAAAATGAATATGAAAAGACAAGATGAAGAACAAACTCCTTATATGAGAACAGATCTTCATTTTATAACATCATTTCAAGATTTTTTTGAATAGTGGGGTTTATGAAGAACTATCAAGACAAGAGGAGGATGTTGATAATACAGTGGTAGGAAGTGGATTCAATATTAAAAAAATCATCTTTTTAGATATACACATTCTAAAATCAAACCCTCTTAAAGCTTCTTCTTATATTGAATTACCAAAAGAAATAAAACTAAAGAAGGCAGTTGTTAATATTAAGAACAATGATAATAAATGTTTTCTCTGGTCTGTTCTTGCTCACTTACATCCACCAAAATGTAATTCAGAAAGAGTAAAACAATATATGAAATATGAGAATACCTTGGACATTAAAGATTTTAAATTCCCAATGCCATTAACAGATATTCCTAAATTTGAGAAAAAGAATAATCTTTCTATTAATGTATATGGATTAACGGATACAAACAAAGTTCAAATATTAAAAATTTCAAACAACTATAAAAATGAAGAAACACACATTGACCTTTTATATTTTAGTGTTGGAAAGAATTCACATTACACATACATCAATAATATATCAAGATTAATCTCTTCTCAGGTATTCAGAACAGCAAACAAAATATATCCTTGTAAGCGATGTCTTAATTCATTTCATACAAAAGAACGATTAGAACAACATTCAAAATATTGTAGTAATCATAAATCAGCTGTAATTACAATGCCTAAACCTGGTGAAAAGATTTATTTTGAAGATTATAATAAATCTATCATGCACCCATTTGTGATATACGCTGATTTTGAATGTATCCTTAAAAAGATAAATACTGCTTCTCCTAATCCAAAAGAACCATATACAAATAAATATCAAAAACATATTCCTTGTGGTTTCTGTTATTATATCAAATCATCTGTTGGAGAAAAGTATAACAAACTTGAACATTATCGTGGAAAAAATGCTTCACAAGAGTTTGTAAAACGATTAGAAAAGGATTGTATAAGACTCACTAAATTAATGAAAGAAACAAATGAACCGATGAAATTAACCAAAGAAGAAAAATTAGAATTTAGAATGAACAATATCTGCCATATTTGTGAGGGGGAAATTAAGGAGTCTAAAGTTAGAGACCATTGTCATCTTACTGGTAAATATAGAGGTCCCGCTCATTCCTGTTGTAATCTTAATTATAAATTACCTTCTTTTATTCCAGTCTTTCTTCACAACAGCGCCAACTATGATACACATCTATTTATAAATGAACTTTCAAAAACACCAGGGAATATTTCTGCTATAACAAACACAAGTCAAAAGTATATTTCATTTTCAAAAATGATATTCACAAAACCTATAACTCGTATTAGGTTTTTAGATTCTTACAAGTTTATGGGAACACCACTAGCCTACCTCGCATCAAATCTAAGCTCCATGGACTCTTTTCCAAATCTTAATTCATTCTTTCCAAAAGAGGAAATTCTCACTAAAGAGGAAATTCAGATTAAAGAGAGAATTCAAAGTAAAGAGGAAACTGTAATTAATGAAGAAATTCTAACTGAAGATGAAATTCTAATTATAAAGAAAATTCGAACTAAAGAGGAAATTCTGATTAAAGATGAAATTCTGATTAAAGAAGGAATTCTTACGAGAGAGGAAATTCAAACAAGGAATGAAATTCAAAGTAAAGAGAAAATTCTTACAAGTAAGGGAATTTATCCTTATGATTATATGGATTCATTTATGAGATTTAAAGAAACACAACTTCCATCAAAAGAAAGTTTCTATAATAACCTTTATGAAGAAGAGATAAGTGATAAGGAATATAAACACGCACAAGAAATATGGAAATTATTTAAGATAAAGAACCTTGGAGAATATCATGATTTATATCTAAAAACAGATGTTTTATTGTTAGCTGATGTGTTTGAAGCTTTTAGATCACTCTGTCATAATAAAAATTGTTATGGATTAGATCCTGCCCACTATTTCACAGCTCCTGGTTTAGCTTGGAGTGCAATGTTGAAAATGACAAAACAAGATATAGATTTAATCAGTGATGTGGATATGCTTTTGATGATTGAGAAGTCCAAGAGAGGTGGAATATCACAAGTATGTTCAAAAAGATATGCTAAAGCAAATAATAAATATCTTCCAAATTATGATAGTGAAAAAGATAGTAATTATTTGATGTATTTTGATGCTAATAATTTGTATGGATGGGCAATGTCTCAATCTCTGCCTTATGGTAAATTAGAGTGGGTGGAAGAAAAGGATTATGAAAAGGCTTTGATGAATATTGTTATTTCTTCTCAAGAGGAATTGAATGACGAAGAAGAAGGTTATTATTTTGAAGTTGATTTGAGGTACCCGAGTGATCTTCATAATAAGCATAAAGATCTTCCTTTTGCATGTGAGAAAGAAACTCCAAAGAAAGAATGGTTAAGTGATTATCATAAAAGTTTTAATATTAAAGGTAAATCAACAGAAAAGTTATTAACAACATTCTATGATAAAGAGGGATATGTTTTGCATCAGAGAAGCTTAAAACAGTTTTTGAGAGAAGGATTGAGAGTAGCTAAAATTCATAGAGTTTTAAAATTTAAACAAAGTCCTTGGGTGAAAAAGTATATTCAATTCAATACAGATATGAGAGCAAATACAAAAGTAAAATTTGAAGGGGACTTTTATAAATTAATGAATAATGCTGTATTTGGAAAGACTATGGAAAATGTTAGAAACAGGCAAAACATTAGATTCGCAACATCTTGGAAAGAAGCTTCGAGATTGATAAATAAACCAAGTTTTGAGAGAGAAGAGGTTTTTTCAGAGAACTTTTCTGCAATTCATATGAAAAAGGAAAGTATTGTAATGGATAAACCAATTTATATTGGAACAGCAGTTCTTGATTTATCAAAGATATTGATGTATGATTATTTGTATAATGACTTAAAGAAAGAGTATGGTGAAAATGTTTCATTGTTGTATATGGACACTGATAGTTTTATCCTAGATATAAAAACTGATGATGTTTATGAAGATATGAAGAAAAATATTGGAGTATATGATACAAGTAATTTCAGCAAGAAGAGTGAGTTATTTTCCAAAAAGAATGAAAAGGTTATTGGTAAGTTTAAGGATGAGTTGGGTGGAAAAGTAATGAGTGAGTTTATTGGATTGAGAGCAAAGGCATATGCTTATAAGTATGGTGAACAGATTGATAAGAGGTTAAAGGGAATAAAGAAATATGTAATAAAGAAATCAATAACTTTTAGAAATTATTATAATTGTTTGATGAATAAGAAAGAAGAATATAGGAAAATGAATACAATAAGAAGTTATAAACATAACATATATAGTGAAGAAGTAAATAAAAAGGCATTAGGAGCCTTTGATGATAAGAGATTTATTTTAGATAATGGAATAGATTGTGTTCCATATGGATATTGTATGATAGAGTGTATAAAATAGATTATGTTTTAACGATGGGAAGATGGGTTAGGGTTTTTTAAGGGCTACCGCTGCTTTTTCACAATATATAAATGGTTAAACCAAGTATTAATCAAACTAAAGAGTGGAGAAAATCTCAGTCTTGGTATATAAATGGAAAACATAATGAATGTGAAAAATATCAAATAAGTCTTATTGAAAAAATAACTAAAACAAAGGTAAATAAAACAAATAAGCGAATTAATTTAAAAACTAGTAAGTTAGAGGATGTAAAGAAAAAAATGAATATCCTTGAATGGACTGAAAACTTTGATGGTTATCAATTGAACAATGAAAAAACAATTTACTATAATCTCAAAATGATATGTGGCTCAGGAGGTGGTCAGATGAGAGCATTAAGAGAAGTTTATCATTTCGTAATGGCACAAATGGGGTATCTTCAAAAATATAAAGATTCAAATGTTTTGTTTGTCAATATTTTCGATGGGGATTATTGTGCAAAGAAAATTAAACTATTGAAGGAATTTGAGAATGAACAAATCTTTATAGGTTCAATGAGTGAGCTGTTCAACCCCCAGGTGTTCAATTCAATGAGGTTCAACCTCCAGGTTAAAAGGGGAGACAAATAAATATACCTTGGGATAAAAAGGGGGGTTTATTTTTAGTGAAAAAAAATATGAATCGCTGAAAATCCCCCATTCATTTACATGGGGAAAAGTGAGCCAGAATCAGTATTCTTACCCGACTGCTATGTAAGTAGCATTACCTGCACTCGGTAGTATAAATTACAGAATGTACCGGGGGCATGTTTTGTCACTGTGTATTTATTGGCTTTACCCTTAATATCAAACCAGCCTATTTCAGTCCACTGCAGGGTGAAGATGTCCCTTGAAGCAGGTTGTCCTCTTCCAAGGTATTCCATCAATATATCAAGTGAAGTCATTTTATTGTTTTTGTTCAAAACAAACCAACTTCATGAACACACCTGAGAATCAAAGTAACAAAAACTGAACAAAGGGATTTGAACTGTTCACCGAATAAATTTGCGACAGAGATAGGAAGACATGGAAAACTCTATCGACAAACATTAGCAGGATGGCCTTGCGATTTGTATCACATCCTTTGTTGGGATGACACGTTTGAGTAAAAGTCTTTTAAAAAGTGTCATGATGTTGAGGATACTACTTTTATGTTTATCAAAAATAATTGGAAACTGATTTAAAAAATGTGAAAAACTATATCCTAGCCCAAAATGTTCCCTCCTTTTGCTTTCACAGTCGAAGAAAGAATTTAAAATCCAATTACCATATCACGTCACAAGCAAAATTTGAGATTTCATTTTAAAATGCACGATTCATGAAGCGTTCAATGCAAATACAGAAGTCGTCGTGGCCTGTTCCGTGGCTCTGGCATCTGCATTTTCAGCTGTTTTTGGCTCACTTCATCATTCACCAAAATAAGCAAGGTGGAGAAGTCCACTTTCCTGTAGAATGAGAAATCAAATTCACAGTTAGTATATTTTGAAAAGTATCATTCTATTGGAATAAACAAAGTATTGTTGCTGAAAAGTAATAGTAAACTTATAAAAACGTTATTTTTTTTCCTTTTTTTTGTACACAAAGTCAAGACTTGTGTAAGAGCGGGCACACCAAGCGGATCAGGATATAACAGGATAAAACTAGGACACTCGGGAGAGAGCATATCTCCACCATGTAATGCCTTATCCACAAGAACATATCAGGCCCAATACATTTTCGAAATATCAGGATACATATTGTTTTGGCCCGATCTCTCAATGGTGAAGAATCACTTTAAAAATCAAACAATTCTCGTATCCTTCATCCGAATCTGGCTACAACTTTTTGAGATATCGTGCTATATATCAGTTTAGTTCTGTCTCAATTCTCAAAAAATTATTGCATCCGGATCCGATCATTACCAAAATTGAATCAATTCTTCCTTGTTACACACCCAACGTGTCCACCAGGTTTCATCCCAATCCATCCCCAACTTTTTGATATCGTGATTATATACATGTATATATACATATATTTATATATATATATATATATATATATATATATATATATATATATATATATATATACATATATATATATATATATATATATATATATATACATACATACATACATACACACATACAGTCACTCATGTGCCGCATTACGACGTTTCAATCAACGACGGACCGCTTATACGACGGTGATTCCATAAGATTATGATAGAGCTGAAAAGTTCTTATGGCAGAGTGATGTCGTAGCCGCCGTTGCGCTGCCAGTCGTATAAAAGTACAGTATAGCACATACAATTATGTACAGTACATAATACTTGATAATGATAATAAACAACTGTTACTGGATTATATATTTACAATCCTGTACTTTTTATCGTTATGTTAGAGTGTACTCTTTCTACTTATAAAAAAAGTTTAAAACAGTATGCCCTGTTACGCAGCAGCCTCATTCATCTCGTGTTCACCGCATCTCTTGATTGCATCATTTTCCGAGTGCTTGATTTAATCTTGTGTTGTTTTGTTCATCATGGCCCCGAAGCATTCATCAAAAAGTTTTGAAAATTTTAAAAAGTTTGTAATACAAAAAAGTGACAGTAAGCTAAGGTTAATTTATTATTGAAGAAAGAAATTTAAATTCTTTTTTTCTGTTTGCTGAAGTGTAGTGTTTATAAAATTCCATGGGAGTAGTGTACAGTAATGTCCTGGGCTTTCACATTCACTCACCACTCATTCACTGACACCCACAGCAACTTCCAGCCCTGCAAGATACATTCATGGTAAGTGCCCTATACAGGTACACCACCTGCCACATTCGGTTTTTATCTTTTGTACCGTATTTTTATTGTACCTTTTCTATGTTTAGATACACATACTAACCATTGTGTTACAATTGCTTACAGTAGTCAGGACAGGAACATGCTGTACAGGTTTGTAGCCCAGGAGCAATAGGCTATACCACCGAGGTTTGTGCAAGTACACACTATGATGTTCGCACAATGACGACATCGCTTAGGCCTCGGTCACATTTGCCACGGCGGCCATGGGTTCTCCAAAATCTACGGCCACTAGCAGTTATACGGCGGCCGCAGTATTTCCACGGTCACACAATGTAGCAGTCACATATGTTTTTATTTTTCAGGGAGCCGCACGGCATATTTCGGCCTAAGTCACATTTGCCACGGTGGCCGTGGGGTCTCCAAAATCTACGGCCACTAGCAATTATATGGCGGCTGCAGTATTACCACGGTCACACAATGTAGCAGTCACATATGTTTTTATTTTTCGGGGAGCTGCACGGCGTATTTATAAATACAGTATAGTATACAGCTGCCAGTCGTATAAAAGTACAGTATAGCACATACAATTATGTACAGTACATAATACTTGATAATGATAATAAACAACTGTTACTGGATTATATATTTACAATCCTGTACTTTTTATCGTTATGTTAGAGTGTACTCTTTCTACTTATAAAAAAAGTTTAAAACAGTATGCCCTGTTACGCAGCAGCCTCATTCATCTCGTGTTCACCGCATCTCTTGATTGCATCATTTTCCGAGTGCTTGATTTAATCTCGTGTTGTTTTGCCGCACGGCGTATTTCGGCCTAAGTCACATTTGCCACGGCGGCCGTGGGGTCTCCAAAATCTACGGCCACTAGCAATTATATGGCGGCTGCAGTATTTCCACGGTCACACAATGTCGCAGTCACATATGTTTTTATTTTTCGGGGAGCTGCACGGCGTATTTATAAATTGTGAAGACCGAAAACATGGGGTTGCCGTACGGTCTTTGATTTGATGTCGCACGGTGACCTTAGGGCGTTCCTGCGGCGGCCATATAATTTTCAAGGTGACCGCAGGAGGCCCTAAGGCGAATGTGTGGCCAGATGGACGGTAATGAATGGATTAATTTTTTATTTTTTTTAAACAGTTTTTTTTCGGCTTGTCGAATTGCGACGGCGAACGTAGAAATGAAAAAAGTTACAACTCTGCGTTATAATTCCACGGCGACCTTACGGCCTGTAAAATATAGCCATATGGCGTAGGGCCACCCTGAGGCCACCTCAGAAACTATGCGGCCGCCGCCCGTTTCTCTCAATTCAGAGGGCGTACGGCCGCTGTATCCTCGCCGTAGAGCAAATGTGACTTCGGCCTTCGGTCTTAAATTGTGGGGACTGAAAACGTGGGGTTGCCGTACGGTCTTTGATTTGATGTCGCACGGTGACCTTAAGGGGGCCCTGCGGCGGCCATATAATTTTCAAGGCAGACGCAAGGTGCCCGCAATGCGACCGCAGGGGGGCCCTCAGGCGAACGTGCGGCCAGACGGACGGTAACGAATGGGTTAATTTTTTTACCAGTTTTTTTTTTCGGCTTGTTCAATTGCTACGGCGAACATAGAAATTAAAAAAGTTATAACGCCGCGTTATAATTCCACGACGACCTTACGACCTGTAAAATATAGCCAAATGGCGTCGGGCCACCCTGAGGCCACCGCAGAAACTCTGCGGCTGCCGCACGTTTGTCGATTCAGAGGGCGTACGGCCGCCGTATCCTCGCCGTAGAGCAAATGTGACTTATGCCTTAACGACGCATTTCTCAGAACGTATCCCCGTCTTTAAGCGGTGCATGACGATATATACAGTATGTAACTATATATATACAGTATATAACTATATATACAGTATATAACTATATATATATATATATATATATATATATTGTTACGGCTGTGGAAATTCGTAGAGAACCATTATAGGTCCTTAGTTCAGTTATGCCGATAAGTCTGTGTTCAGATAGATTTCCCCACCATTGTCTCATGGGAATTATTCATGTGATCAGGGCTGTGATCTTTGAGTTTGCCATTTTTCTTTTACTATCGTTATTTTGGACCAACCGCTCACAACCACCTTCTCCACCATGCCAACCACCAACCACCCTCTCCAAAACCGCCTTCACAACAACGAACAACATCGCTTCACTTTCAACTCCGCGGGCGCCGCCATCTTTGCGTTGGCAACGGTGAGATCGCTGCAAACAGACACGGGGTTTCCTTGCCGCGCAAGTCGGTGATTTCACGCACGTCCGCTCGCCAGGGTCGCTGTCTTCGCACACGTCCGCTCTGTGCAAGCTTCGCCTCGGAATTCGTATCAAGAGAGCAAGAGGGGCGGAGCCAGTGGGGGTCAGAGGTGAGAGTGCGGAGATCAGATCTCGCCTCACGAACCCCATATAAAAGGAGCACGGAGCGCCAAGCGAGTGATTCTGGAGGGGTCGAGGAGCTGCGCAGAAGTCTGGAGCCTGCAGTCGGCGGGGAAGCTGAGGAGAGCGGAGGAGACGGGAGCTGAAGGCGTAGCCCAGCCTGCTGTGCCACGCAGAGCTGCGCGTTTGTGTACGGGACGTGGAGAGGTTGCCAGCCAGCAGCAAATGGTCTGAGGTGATCGGGCTTCGGGACAGTCCGAGCATCGCTGAGGGAGGGACGGGCTCTTAAAGAGAGCATCAACTTGAAAAGAGCATAAGGCCCGTTTGTTCCTCTGAGGCGTTGCCGGCTGGGCCCAAATTACCAGGCCGTGAGACGAGGCCTGGGCCGGACCGCGGTCATGACAGCGGCCGTAGGGACGGGACGTTGCGGGTCGCCCCAGCAAGGTGAAGGTAACCAGTGCGGCCTGGCGGAGCCTCTGCAGTCTACACGGCTCCGTGCAATAAAGACCCAAAGAGGTCCAGTCTACCCCTCG
>NC_140962.1:17476991-17495530 GCF_056783735.1 Eptatretus burgeri | reverse complement strand
TCTCTTACTGATCACGAAGAAGATTTTATTTTAAGCATAAAAGTATCTTTAAATCTGCAAGAGATGATTTTTCTTGGACCTATTTATATATCATATTGTAATGTTTTGGGGGAGGGGGGGGGTAACCTTCCTGGATGAATAACCGAACAGTTCTCCCTTGGAGACGAACACATGATCCTTGGAGATGAGAGAACGCACGTAAAGGAAGGGCGGCGAGAATGCAGGCACACGTGTTTGTATTCAAACCCGAAACAAAGACAACACAGTACAGCAACTTAAACGAGAGGGGGAGCACTCGGGAGAGTGCAAAACCTCCGCCGCCAATACTGTTGGGTCACTCAAGTGAACCTTATATCTTATTTATTAAATATGATGTCAACAGTGCTGACATAGTTATAGTTCTTTTCTCCAACATTTTTTTTGGTGGGGGGGGGGGGTGGGGGTGGTTGGAAATCACTGAAAACATGTAGAAATGCAAAAAAAGAAATCGAAATTTTGTTGAAAAAAGTTGCAAATTTTTTTTTCTCCAACAATTTTTTTGTGGGGGGGGGAAATCACTTAAAACATTTAAAAACGCAAAAAAAAAAATTTTTTGGGGGGGGAGTTGGAAATCACCGAAAACATGTGGAAATGCAGAAAAAACAATTTTTCTCTCTCAATTTTTTTTGGGGGGGACGGGAACCAAGTCCAAAATCGAATGGCATGATCCTTGGACCATTCCAAACCCCCCACCAAGTTTCGTCGAAATCCGTCGAGGAGATTTTTTCCATAATACTGTTCACAAACAAACAAACAAACAAACAAACAAGCAGTCATAGACTGGTACTTACAAAATCGTCAACTTGCCTGCTGACCTTGTCTAATAAAAGCTGTCTCTCGAGAAGGTAGCGACGCAAACCAGAAGTTTCTATGATGATTCTGTACCAAACCATCATAAATCGAATGTTTGGCCTCACTGTGACCTTGACCTTTGATCGATTTTGACCAAAATCTAATCAGCACGAGCCATCACCTTCCTGAATCACGTGGTGTAATTTGACATTGGTAGCTTCTTCCGTTCTAGAGTTATCGTGCCTACAAACAAACAAACAAACAAGCAGTCAGAGACTGGTACTTACTAAATCGTCAACTTGACCTCTGACCTTGTCTAATAAAAGCTGTCTCTCGAGAAGGTAGCGACGCAAACCAGACGTTTCGACGATGATTCTGTATCAAACCATCAAAAATCGTAACGTCGACCGAAGCAAAAATCTCCATTTCTCCACGCAATTATATTATACCTTAACATAACTCAACGACGCGTCTGCTCGAGCACACTGCATCATGGGACGACCCGTGACGTGTCGAGTGAAATATTTTTTATACAATCTTAAAACGTCTCCAAAACATCCGATTTTTACCAGAATTTTGACAACCCAGTTTTAAACGTCCTAAGCGATCGCAAAAACCGAAGACAAAATTAAAATCGAAGTTAAAACGAACTCGTAACGTCGAGCGAAGCAAAAATACTCCATTTCTCCACATGAATTTACGGAATTATGTTTGACCTCACTGTGACCTTGACCTTTGACCGATTTTGACCAAAATCTAATCAGCACGAGCCATCACCCTCCTGAATCACGTGGTGTAATTTGACATTGGTAGCTTCTTCCGTTCTCGAGTTATCGTGCCAACAAACAAACAAGCAGTCATAGACTGGTACTTACGAAATCGTCAACTTGACCTCTGACCTTGTCTCATAAAAGCTGTCTCTAGAGAAGGTAGCGACACAAACCAGAAGTTTCTACGATGATTCTGTATCAAACCATCAAAAATCGAATGTTTTGGATGTTTGACTTCACTGTGACCTTGACCTTTGACCGATTTTGACCAAAATCTAATCAGCGGGAGCCATCACCCTCCTGAATCACGTGGTGTAATTTGACATTGGAAGCTTATTCCGTTCTCGAGTTATCATTTTTTGGATGTTTGACCTCACTGTCACCTTGACCTTTGACCGATTTTGACCAAAATCTAATCAGCGGGAGCCATCACCCTCCTGAATCCCGTGGTGTAATTTGACATTGGTCGCTTCTTCCGTTCTAGAGTTATCGTGCCTACAAACAAACAAACAAACAAACAGTCATAGACTGGTACTTACGAAATCGTCAACTTGACCTCTGACTTTGTCTCATAAAAGCTGTCTCTGGAGAAGGTAGCGACGCAAACCAGAAGTTTCTCCCATGATTCTGTGCCAAACCATCAAAAATTGAATTTTTGACCCCACTGTGACCTTGACCTTTGACCGATTTTGACCAAAATCTAATCAGCACTAGCCATCACCCTCCTGAATCACGTGGTGTAATTTAACTTTTATCACGTGGTAGCTTCTTCCGTTCTCGAGTTATCGTGCCTACAAACAAACAAACAAACAAACACACAAACAAACGCACAAACAAACAAACAGAAACTGAAGTGATCAATCTACTTACGAAATCTTTAGATTTCGTAAGTAACAAACAAACAAACAGGGGTGAAAACAGTAACCTCCGATCTTCGATGGTGGAGGTTAATAAATACAAGGTTTTATGAAAATAAATCAAATATTTACAATGGTAATAATTCAAAACGGGATAATAATGAAACGTGAGGTAATCCACATTCCTATTTGAGGCGCTTCCACACAGACTTTAATACAGACAAGGGGACAGAATAAATAAAAGAAAAATCCTCCCTTTCTCCTGGTACTTGTGTGCTCAGAGATGAGTTTTCTGGAGCTTGGTGTTCACCAAACCGCATCATCACTATGTGGGAAAACGGGCCCAAAAATGGCGCCAAGCCACTCTTTGGGCAGAAAACTTAGAGGAGGCAATTCGGTTGATGATACTCAACACCGGGTCTAAGAAATTGCCGTGCAGCTTCTTTCATTGATCACACTTGCCGAAGCCGCTCCTCTGCAGAATGGTTTCTTCCCCGGTGACACAACATGAGGCTTCGAGGCATGGTCTCGCACAATCCCGTTGAACAGTCAATGGCCAGCGTCTTGCTCCATCACGCGTGCAAATCCGCCTCAGCACCAACATGAGAATCATGCAGGTTTCTTCACTGTGTCGAGGGAAAGTCAGCCATAATGCCCGTCTCTTCCAAAGGCCATATCCTCACTTGCTTGGCCATATCCTCACTTGCTTGGCCATATCCTCACTTGCTTCTGTCCCGCACCGATCCTAACGCCCTCCTCTCTGACGTCACGTCCATTATTCATCCATCCCAGGGGCGTGGTCTGCTCGTTGTTCCTGGAGGCGGTGTTTTCGCCTGCTCGGAAACGTCCAACTTGGCTGTTTTAAGGATGTCATTCTTTTTTATCACTGGTTGTCATCATTATGTATCATTCTCATTGTGTATCTTTATCATTATCATAATGTGTCATTATTTTATGTATCATTATGTGCCATTATCATTACATTGTCATTGTCATCATTATGCATTTTTTATCATTATCATTATGTATCTATTATTATGTCATTATTATCATCATGTACCATTATCATCATAATTATGATGTACCATTATAATTGCCAATATCATTATGTATCATTATCGTTAATTAGCATGATCATTTCAAAAGTATGTAATTGATGCACCTTTTCATGTTCGGTATATACAAACAAATGAATAAACCAATGTCACCGGCAGGGTGACCCGTATCTTGCCAAAAGGTGACTTCTTCTTTAAGAAGACCCGTATCTTAACTTCTTTAAGGTCACACTGAGGTGAACAGAGCTGCTATCCACCAGGAGCAACACCTTGAGGAATATCTGCCTACGGGAGATTCCGATGAGAATCGTTCTACAGAGTAACCATGAAAAATATGCGTTTGCCTCATAACATCACCAAATGACGTCATAATGTCTCAAGCTTGACATATCTAGAAAGCAATCGTCGAGGTGTTCAATTTGAGGTACTCCACTATATGGTTCCTAAAACTTGAAAATTTGACCTTGGGGTCAAATATGTTTGACCTGAGGCGCTAACCATGAAGGTCAAGGCCAATCGCCACCAAAAATTAATCAGCTGAGCGCCAGACCATGAACTATATTCCCATAAAGTTTGAAGACGATCCGATCAAAATTACTCAAAAAATAAGAGTTTCGTTGACTCCCCTGATTTGCGACAAAGTGACCTTGACCTTTGACCTTGACCTTGACCTTTATGTGTGCTGAAGGGTATTGCAATAATACTTCGATATGTTTACCCACAAGAGTTTCCGATGAGAATTGTGCTCTACAGAGTGATATAAAGGTGAAAAATCCAATGATTACAGACAAACAAACAAAAAAACTTACCAAGTAACAGATCTTGCAAAAACTTCGTTTTGCCAAGATAACGAACAGACAGACAGACAGACAAACGGATCTAAATGCAATTCCCTCTCCTCCAGCGAGGGTAACTACAAGGTGAGCCACAAGTCCCGGGACACGGTTTTAGCTGCTTATCCAAGATTTGTTCATATCATTGTTTGTGTTTCTCCTCTCGTAGTGCTATACCAGCCTCTCTTCCACTGTCAATGGACAGGTGTCTGCCATCTTAGTTTAATGCATTATTTGTATCATCTGAAAAAAAAGAGAGAAAACAGCATAAATATATGGTGTAAACAAATCTTAAATAAGCAACAAAATCTGTGTCCTAGAACTTATGATTCGCCCTGGAGAACGGCTCTCGGTAGAGCGTATAGCTCCAGCTCCGCTCGGCTAAACAGTTTACATTTTGTATCCCAATGAAGGGCTGGATCTGGATCCAAACCTCCAAAATCGAACCAGCTTGTTCTTTTCACCGAACCAACTCGTCCAACACGTTTCGTCCGAATCCGTCCACAATGTTTTCAAATGTGGTGTTGCACGGTATATCGTTTTAGCCCTCTCAATGGTGAAGCATCATTTAAAAATTCTTGTTCCGGATTCGGATCTTCACCAAAATCGAATCAGTTTGTCCGTGTCACACACCCAGCCTGTCCACCAATTTTCGCCCTAATCCATCCGTATATTTTTGAGATATCCTTCCTGATCAAAGACAGACAGACGACATACAGGGGTAAAAACTTTACCTCCACCCACCTTCAGTGCTGGGGTAATTACCATATTGTATATTGCATTTTTGGTCACGTGACTTGCTATTTTTTGGATGTTAGTTAGGTGAGCTTATGTAATCGAGCAGAGTCCGTTGGTGAGTGAGTCGGTCAGTACGTAAACACTTCAGTCATTATCGGTTTAACTAAACACATGATTTTGATAAATCTTGGCCACAAGCTTCACATCTGATGCCTAACGAATGTCTATTGACCGCATTAAATTCTGCGCTCATGAAGGGGGTTCACGGGGGTTAGGGGTGGGGGAGTTTGACCCCCCAAAATAGGGATTTGCTCTTCTCTGAAACTACATTCATGATTTCGATGATACTTGACCACAACCTTCATCACCCATGATGTAGCAAAGTTTGTTCACGGCATTAAAAAGAATCAGGTCTAAATGGGGTTGGGGGGGGGGGTTACTTGAGTCACTTGCTCCTGATCCAGGTGAGCTTCAGGATGCACGGTCCTATTTTTTTTTTTTGGTTATTGTTTGATTAAGTTAATTATGAATTTTCAACATTTTTAGTTTGTCTTTTGGCTTGCATATCATTGTAACCTCATGCTCCTGAATATAAATCTCACATTCCACATAATCAAATATACAGTGTATTCAGCTTTTATTTATTACATCTGCACGTTGGGAGCCCCCAAGTAGTTGGTTGCAGTGTTCTGGAATGCCGCACGAGTACTTTTATACAAGCATCAGAACCTTCAGATACCATCTGATACCGGTTTTCCAACTGGATATTGATTCAAACCACTTCCTTCCGAGATAGCATGCAATCCTCCTGATCAGGTGTCCCGAGGTGGCATGCAATCCTCCCGACCAGGTGTCCCGAGGTGGATGCAATCCTCCTGACCAGGTGTCCCGAGGTGGCAAGCAATCCTCCTGACCAGATCAAGTGTGCCAAGGTGGCATGCAACCCTCCTGACTAGGTGTCCCAAGGTGGCATGCAACCCTCCTGACCAGGCGTCCCGAGGTGGCATGCAACCCTCCTGACCAGGCGTCCCGAGGTGGCATGCAACCCTCCTGACCAGGCGTCCCGAGGTGGCATGCAACCCTCCTGACCAGCCGTCCCGAGGTGGCATGCAACCCTCCTGACCAGGCATCCCGAGGTGGCATGCAATCCTCCTGAGTAGGTGTCCCGAGGTGGCATGCAACCCTCCTGACCAGGTGTCCCGAGGTGGCATGCAACCCTCCCGACCAGGCGTCCCGAGGTGGCATGCAATCCTCCTGAGTAGGCGTCCCGAGGTGGCATGCAACCCTCCCGACCAGGCGTCCCGAGGTGGCATGCAATCCTCCTGAGTAGGTGTCCCGAGGTGGCATGCAACCCTCCTGACCAGGCATCCCGAGGTGGCATGCAATCCTCCTGAGTAGGTGTCCCGAGGTGGCATGCAACCCTCCTGACCAGGTGTCCCGAGGTGGCATGCAACCCTCCCGACCAGGCGTCCCGAGGTGGCATGCAACCCTCCCGACCAGGCGTCCCGAGGTGGCATGCAATCCTCCTGAGTAGGCATCCCGAGGTGGCATGCAACCCTCCTGACCAGGTGTCCCGAGGTGGCATGCAACCCTCCCGACCAGGCGTCCCGAGGTGGCATGCAATCCTCCTGAGTAGGTGTCCCGAGGTGGCATGCAATCCTCCTGACCAGGCCTCCACGCACTTGTCATTGCTTTATTTAATCGAGTGCCATCCCAGGCTCCAAGCCCCCGTGAGAACGTTTCATCCGAACGTCCGTAATCATATTTGCGAACGGAAACAAAATAACCTCGAGGACAAGGCGTGGCCTGCGATCTCTCCACGGGCGGTGTTCCCGCTCCCGCGGTCTACTCCAACCGCAGGACGTTTATACCGCGTGCAATGTTTAAATGCCGTGCCATTCGCGATGGTGATAAAACCAAATCGGTGGATAAGAATTAAGCGATGAACGGATAATGACTAGCGATGCGTCATGACGTCGGGTCGGATTGTGCGCGTGACATCAGCGTTCGGTGCGTGGGAAATCGGCGCGAGGCCCTCTAGGCTTGCGGCCTTTCTCGCGCCGGGGTCCGTCGGGGTCCGTCGGGCTTTTTTTCGAGCGAAAAGGGATTTTAAAAGGGAAGAAAAAGAGCAGTTGGAAGAACGTTCGCGCGATTATTCGTGCCCGTGTAGTTATGGCGGCGCCTTGCAATGCCAACGGCGTGTGTGAACGACCCTGGTTTTGCTAGGCCGGAAGTCTATACACACTGTATCACCACCGATCGCAACTCAACGAGAACCACTGGCTAAACGATCCAGGTTCGGTTCGGTGATTCGGTCTCGTTGGTAGTTTGTGTCCACCGAACCGGTAGTCCACCGCGTCGGATGATTACGGCATCGCGTTGTGTCCCACGGATCGCTGTAAACATGATTATTATTGTTGTTATCAGTGTATTGTTGTTGTCAAGGTTTTGTAAGATGGCTCGAAGGGAATGTTGAGCGTGTGGGAAAACTGGGGTGCATTGGGACACACGTGTCCTTGTGGGTCATGGCCGGCGGTATTGAGTGGCAATGTGTTGTTAATGGTATTAAGTGGTGGCACATCGGCACTCTCATTGTGATGATGTCAATGCCACCACCAGGTTGGCACTAATAAGGTCACCTGCTAAGATCAGCCGCTCTAAAAGGTGTTGTCCCAATGCACCCCGGGTTCTGCTTGTTGACCAAAAGGGTTGCCGCAGGTCTTGCCAGGCTTGGGGGTGGGTGGTGTGCGTCATTTAGTGGTCCTCGGCTGATGCACCCCCATGTTTTGTTTCCTCTTCCATTGTCACGGTCCCCTCAGCACCATGGCTCGCCTCCACGTGCGCCGCCAGTCTGATCCGCGGGTGGTGCAGCAGCTTTGGAAAGCTGTCGAGGTGATCCGCAGCCAGAAGCAAATCGCCAACATGGATCGAATCACCAAGTGGGTTTGAGATTCCTTGCGCACCAAACTCAGGAAACCTTCATTTGTGTCCCATGGTCCCAACCCAAGAACATCCTTCAGATTTATTTGTTTATTTATTCGATTTATTTTTAAAAATATAAAAAAAGAAACTTCAGTGCTTGCATGATGAAATCCTGAAAGGGTTGGCAAGTGAATATCTGATGCTGTGCCCCTCTACCAGTGCACTGGTACTCATTTCGCCGATCTCGGAAGGATGACAGGCTGAGTCAACCCCACCTGGTGGTTAATTCACTAGCCTACAAAGCTCGAACTCTGGACCCTGAGATCCTTAGCCAGCCAGCCCAAGCACTAAGCCAACACCAGGCTTCGGGAATTTTGTTTCATCGAAAAAATAGACCCAAGGTTTAAACACGGTTGGAGATGGGTCCACGTTCACGTACCCCCTCTCTCATCCTTTTGTCTTTTTAAAATTGGCACAAGGCTCAGGGAGGAGCTTGTACGTGTAATCACAAATTGAGAACGAGGACATTCAGGAAACATTGCTGAATACTTTCACGTGAATCACACTGACATACCGAGATGACGTGCAGATCATCCCAGTTTATGTGATTTTGAACTCGATCCCAGCATCTTGAGTCAAACGGTGCACACAAGAAAATGTCGAACAAGGCAATGCAAACTAATTTAAATAAATATCCAACAATCTAATAATTTTTTTTTATACGACTGGTTGTTTCTCGTGTCAAGTTTTAACGAAAACGATGTGTATTGCAGTTGGTGGTAGACAGGTGTCGGCCTGCGGTCAATTATAATCGCTTGATCGTTCGACTTACAAATCGATCGGCTCTCAAATCTTGATACACATTTTGTTTTTAACATGAAATACCCCATTGTCCCAGCTTTGTTTACTTTGGGGCTGACAGGTCAACCTATGCCTTGGAGGTATGCACATTTGCTTTTGAGCCAATCGTAAGCTCCCCACCCTGGTGGTTCTCATGCAGGACGAGGCATCAACGTGTGCGCCGTCCGTCGGTGGGATGTTAAGCTGGAGATTCCGCCTGCCAGCACTCGTCGTTGGTGGACATTAAATATCCCACCGTGTTTTTCGTGGAGTGGGCAAGTTATTGCCAGCACCATGAACAAGTTACAAATTCCTTGCCCAGGTCTTCATTGTAGTAGTCCATGTCTGAGCGGTGACCCGTTCAGGGTGATTTTATCTGAGAAATGTTCCATGATGAGTTGTGAATGTACAATACCTGTGGTGGCCTGGTCTTGGCTAAGTGGTTAGGGTGGTGGTTTGGGATCATAGGGTCCTGAGTTTCGAGACCCGTTGTCCGGTGAATTAACACCAGGTGGTTGACTCAGCCTGTCATTCTTCTGAGGTCGGCGAAATGAGTGCCAGTACACTGGTAATAGGGTCGCTGCATCAGCGGCACAGCCGCGCCCCGAACCAATGATGCAACCAGCAGCCAAAATGGCAGCACACGATGGGAACCGGACCTCTGTAAAGAGTATAGCCATCTAATTAATTATTACCCTCGCTAGAGGAGAGGGTATTGCATTTGGGTCCGTTTGTCAGTTTGTTTGTCCACACATTATGTGATGTAGACCACAATTTTTACACGTTATCCTTTTTTCAGCTGAATACCTCGATAAAATAAAAACAATTAGAATGTGAGTACATCTATAAATTATGTACAATTAGCATGCGAGTACGTCTCCAAAATACGTACAACAAAACCTCACAAAACAATTCTGGTGAGTGTCTGCAATGTTTGCTCTTTCTCGTTTTTATCCCGTGCAGGCGAATCTAAAGATGGGGTTAAGCGGGAGGTTCACTTCTGTCTGTCTGTTTGTCTGTCCGCAAACGTCAGTCTATGATTGAGGAACATCTTGATTTCAATTGAATGCTCTATTTTGAACACGAACCTGTAGTTTAGCAGCACTTTGGCTCTGAATTTGTCCTGATCACACATGCGCAGTGAGTCGTGAGATCCTTTTTTAGTCTGCCTGTCTGTCAGTCAAACAAATTTAAAAATCATTCCAAACAGGAAACTTGCTGTTTTTGAAGACGTCATAAAAGACATAAATAGGCACAAAGAACGAGCTAGCTGTCATATGTGGCTGCTAGTTGCACCATTTTCTGGGGCACAGCCGTGTCGCTGATGCAGTGCCCTCTATCACCAGTACACTGGTACTCATTTCACCAACCTCAGATGGATGACAGGCTGAATCAACCCACCTGATATTAATTCAACGGCTGGCAGGGGCTCAAACTCAAGACCCTAACATCTTAAGCCAGCTACCTTAACCATTAAGCCAACACCAAGCTTATACGAAGAGCTAATGTAATTTGTTAAATAAGGTGGTGTATTAGACACAATAAGATATGGCGGTAAACTTGCAGAATAATAATTTTTTTTTATATGACCTTTAATATCTTTGTTTTATTTTAATTTCATGATATGCTTGGACACTGTAGAACACAAATCACCTTCTTGCTGCTTCCAAAAACGTCCAGTTTTGCAGTATTGTACTTGGACATGTTAAATGAGGTGGTGTATAAAAGTGCAGTAAACTTTTGGAATTTTAGTTTTACACGACCTTTAAAATCATTATTTTATTTCAATTGGATTACATTCTTGAACAATGCGTGGGGTTAAGTGTTCTATGAGCTCTCCAGATGCCCTCCCACTTTATCCAAAACTACTTCACCACAAATTCGGAATGCCCACCGGCTCCAAAAATATACATTTTCATACGCCGTCCTGGCCGAAGCCCCAAGCGCAACAGTATCACCCTGCCCAAGGAGGGATTCTGACTTGCAGCGCTCAGCAATGATCCTTCAGTTCATTTTGGTGAATTTCTGCACCACGATGGAGGCAACAGCTCTGTCCTGTCCATCCATCATGCTATTTCCTAAGTGTTTGTGCAGAAATTTACCTAACTTGGTAGTTATGATTACCACATGGCAATAAGGTGCATGAGCAGTGTCATTTTTGACTCCACCATCTGGGGTGGGGTCAAAAGGTCAAATATCGAAAAATGCAATTTCGGCCACATTTTAAAATTAAACTTTGTCGATGAAATAAACATTGGGGGACACATGAAATATGGAATGCTAGTTTGGATTTGACACTTGGTTCATTTCCCAGGGGGTGGGGACTGGGGATCACAGGGGTCAAAACAGAATATATATTTTTTTCTTCCCCAACACTAAATTTGATATTGGGTCATTCCTGGTGGAACTTTTTTTGCCATCTTTTAGCTTTGCTTGAGGTGGGAAGCGGGATTTGTGATGACACGCCATCGACTTCGTTCTAATTGCCCTCGTTAGAGGAGAGGGTATTGCATTTGGGTCTGTTTGTTTGTTTGTCCGCACAGAACTTCAGTGTTTTTCTCCGCAACCACTTGTCGGAATGAGGCAAAATCTTCACCAAAGCAACGACTACTCATGTAGAATGTTTCAATGGTAATTATGACATTATAGGTCATGTGGTCTCTGAAACTGCATCAAGGTAAAAATTGAAACTTGGCACATGACAAGTTCTCCATGGGGGAATGAGTGTGATTTTTTTTTTTTTAATGACGTCATAGGTGCCTTTGTTAGGACATCATAATTGCCGATGTATAACGCTTCATGTGATCTGTATGAAAATTTTTGCAGGGTCATCTTGGGATAAATTGGCCCACAGAAATAAAATTTGATGACATCATCGGTCATGTAATTTGGCAGCCACACTGTTAAAAAAAGAAAAGAAAAAAAAAAACCTTCAAAAATCTTCCCTGAAATGGCTGAACAGATCGAGGTGAAACTTTACACGTATGACCGCCTATCAGTGAGGAATATCACGTTCACACATCTGACATCATAGGTCACATGGATTGGCAGCCATATTGGATTTACCCGAAAACGTATAAAAATCTTCTTCTCCAGAACAGCTGGACAGATCGAGGAGAAACTTCACACACACGTTTCCCAAGCCTTAGTGATACCAGGGTATTCACGAATAATTGATGTCACATGGTCTGGCAGCCATATTGGATTGAGCAGAAATCTTAAAATAAAATTCTTTCTCTTGGATGGTTTCATCAATCGATGAAACATAATCGATGAAACTAACAATTATAATCCAGTCGTGATAGGGAATATGTGTTTTCAATTTCAACCTGATTGGACGCATGCTCTGGCAGCCAGAATCATTTAACTTTTTTGACCTGGGTTCTTTTTTTATTTTTATATATATATATATATATATTTTTTGAATAAGGCTCATTTGGCTGCACCTTGATGTGTTTGAGGGTAGAGGAGTAGCAGCTGAAGCCCAAATCCTATCCAGGTTCCTCCTGATGATGCCATCTTTGCTTCTTGCTTGTTAATTATGTCACACACCAGTACACAAACACCGCACAAAACTACACAAACACCACACACAACTCCTGGTGAGGGTCTACAATCTCTGGGTGCTCTTTTTCTTATTATTGTTATTATTATTATTATTTGCTGACATGAAATGACCAATCATTTATTTGTGTTTTTTTTTACCACAAATGACCGATCATGTAAAATATTGTGAGGGATCTGTTCTCGATTATTAGGTTCCTAAAATTCGACTGAGCAACCTAAGAAAGCACAGTTTGTTCTGAAAAAGCAGATTTTCTAATTTGGCAATGTATATTGAGTTGAAATTTAGTTTAAGAATAAAATGCTGGATTAAAGTGGAAAACAAATTGAGCAACACATTATGAGATAAGTAAAAAAAAAAAAATAGACTTTCTCTCCAGGTTTTTAAAAGTCTTACCATTAGACTCAGGGTATCTTGTCTGTTGTTTTTATTTTCCTGCCAATATAAGGTTCAGGAAGATATGTGTGGCAAACATGGAAAATATGCGATTTCAAGGTCAAGGTAGCTTGACCCAGACATTTGTTTATACTTCTAATTAGTACTCCGTAAGGTGGTGTTCTGCTTCGAAAAGCACTTCTCTCATTGGAGTGGAAGCTTCCGTTATGCCTTGAATGGATAATTCTTGAGGACGTGAACTTTGCCATTGCAAAAGATCATTGTTGATCGTTCGGTTCATTCTAAACCTCTTGCCCCCAAGGTGCTCTTTAATATAGATGTCATGATTGTCGTTATTGCAACACTGTGCAGCCCATCAACTGTCGCTTTCAACAGGCCTCGTATTTTCATCGACCATAAATTTCATAACTATTCGCCGTTCCACCCTCATTGTTATCTCTTTCACCACTTGATTTTCAGCACGTCCATTAAACCAGAAAATGTGTGATTATGGGTCCTCATTACCAACATTAGAAAGACAATCCCTTCAAATATTTACTCGCATACATTACTCTATGGCGTCCTCTGATGCTCGTTGACTTTAGTTCAATTTGATGAGTATGCATTTGCAAAGGTGTATTCTCTGAATTGGAAATGGTGTTATCTTGCTTTGCAATAAGGTGGAAACTTTTTGCTCTGTTGCTGAAGTCAACTGGATAACTTTCCGCAGGTATGCACGGTTCTCCACACTTTGAAAAGTATGTTCATAGAGTAGTCGTACATGTTCATGATTCAGATGATGTGGTGAAGCATGCGGATGAAGGACAGAACCAAGTTTTTTACTTACGAAATCTTTAGATTTCGCAAGTATATTGATGACTTCCGTTTCTGTTTGTTTGTTTGTTTGTTACTTACGAAATCTAAAGATTTCATAAGTATATTGATGACTTCCGTTTGTTTGTTTGTTTGTTTGTTTGTAGGCACGATAACTCGAGAACGGAAGAAGCTACCAATGTCAAATTACACCACGTGATTCAGGAGGGTGATGGCTAGGGTTGATTAGATTTTGGTCAAAATCTGTCAAAGGTCAAGGTGACAGTGAGGTCAAACATAATTCCGTAAATTCATGTGGAGAAATGGAGTATTTTTGCTACGCTCGACGATACGAGTTCGTTTTAACTTCGATTTTCATTTTGTCTTTGGTTTTTGCGATCGCTTCGGACGCTTAAAACTCGGTTGTCGAAATTCTGGTAAAAATCGGATGTTTTGGAGACGTTTTAAGATTGTATAAAAAATATTTCACTCGACGCGTCACGGGTCGTCCCATGATGCAGTGCGCTCGAGCAGACGCGTCGTTGAGTGACGTTAAGGTATAATTGCGTGGAGAAATGGAGATTTTTGCTTCGGTCGACATTACGATTTTTGATGGTTTGATACAGAATCATCGTAGAAACTTCTGGTTTGTGTCGCTACCTTCTCGAGAGACAGCTTTTATTAGACAAGGTCAGAGGTCAAGTTGACTATTTCGTAAGTACCAGTCTATGACTGCTTGTTTGTTTGTAGGCACGATAACTCGAGAACGGAAGAAGCTACCAATGTCAAATTACACCACGTGATTCAGGAGGGTGATGGCTTGTGCTGATTAGATTTTGGTCAAAATCGGTCAAAGGTCAAGGTCACAGTGAGGTCAAACATCCAAAACATTCGATTTTTGATGGTTTGGTACAGAATCATCATAGAAACTTCTGGTTTGTGTCGCTACCTTCTCTAGAGACAGCTTTTATTAGACAAGGTCAGAGGTCAAGTTGACGATTTCGTAAGTACCAGTCTATGACTGCTTGTTTTTTTATTGGGTAAAGGGGTGTGGTTCGGTGAGTGTTTGGGGAAGGGGGTGGATGAGAGGTAGTGTTCCACAATGCTTGCTTACTGGGCTTGTCCCAAAATTTATAGTATCCAAAAAGAGAATAATTTTAATCTCAGAACTGCAAATCTGTTACTTATACCCAAAGTTCATGCACTTTTTAAGAGTATGGAATTAAAATGTGTTGTCTGTTGAAAGAATTTGCAACAACAGTTTAAAAAAAATTATTTTAAAATCTAAATATTCAAAATGGAGGATTTCAGCTCTTTATTTATTTATCTATTCATGTTTACAATTTCCCAATATTTTGCAATCAGTCAAGGCCCACCTTAAAATTTCGGTTTTACCGTCTACATCGCGATCACTCTCATTTCTGCAAGTATTTTATCTCACGAGAAGTTTCCTGATAAACTCACTTTTCAGGATCACTTAACTTGGCTGCCATTCAAGTCTCAGCGAGTAACCCGAAGCAAAATACTCCCAAATACCAGCTTGGAACCAAGTTGTGTTGCACAGTCTGGTTACATTTGGTGACTTGGCGAACACTTGATGCGAAAGCAAGTGGCATGTAATCCAGAACGAATCGGTTCATGTGACGGGATGAAAACAATCGGTTTGATCGTTCGCAAGAAATTTAATGAATGCATAGAAAAGTTCTAACAGGAAACGGCAACCGCAACAAACCACAGACGCGACTTCTCAGTTCGATGAATCATTTCTCCAAACAAAAGGCAAAATTGTTCTTTTGCTCTGATGAAGGGTTAATGCCCGAAACATCAGCTTCTTGCTTCCCATAGCGGTTCGTATACGTCGATCAACATCCTGGTGATTTCATCCATCTTTCTACCTGTTCGTCGACACAGATTGTACACTAACTTCCACCAGCAAGGCGACGGTCATTCTTCATTCGACAAAAAGTTAGCATTACTTCTTATTTTTTAACTCGGGAGAAAAATATCCGGTGGTTCCCTGTTCAGTCGGTGAACATCGACCACCGGATTTTACGGAGAACATCGGGGAGGGCTGCCCTTACTATAAATGCATGGGGGAATTCCTGATTTGCATTAATGTGAATTTAGCTTTTTAATGCGATGTAGTTCGTACAAATGTGTCAGGATTCTAAGATTGGAAGTACAGTAAAAAGGGAATTTTCAAGGTAATTGGAGCAACTAACTCCATAAAGGTTTGAGTGTTTTCGTACTTGTTTAATTCTTCTGTCACAGGAACATGGCTCATTGTGAATGTCTTGTGCACATTGCTTCTACGGCAGGTACATGGTACGCACATTCAGCCTGTTTCCCAAGGAGTGTGCACGGCAGCTATCCCTGGCCGTGAAGGATGGTCTCATTGTTGAAACCATGACTGTGGGCTGCAAGGGCTCCAAAATGGGCATTGAGCAGGAAGGCTACTGGGTCCCGGGTGATGAGTTTGTAAGTCTTTCTCTCCTCCATTCTTGCTTTATCATCTTGGCAGCCCAGCATAACTCTGTGCTAAATGCAACAGCTCTCTCTCTCTGTGTATAAGCTTACCATCTACAGGAAAACATGATGTAGTTGTCCCTTCTCTCAGGCAAACATGGTTTAAATCTTATGGGTGGCCACATAATTGAAATTTTTGTCATTCCTAAATTATGCTGCTCCATGCTTGGTGTTTTCCTGCATGATGCAGTTTTTGTTTCCCTTTTTTTTTCTCAAGGAAATGTCAGCAATCTTAGGCACTTGAGGAGGTCATTCAGCCCACCATGCCTGTGCCATATCCACACCCAAGCACTCCCACCTACTGCAGGTAGTGCTAATTAATGGCTAATTCAAAACAGGAAATTTATCCAGGGTACCAGCACACAAGGGTCAACTCGTTTTGAAAGATGCCTTGGGATATTTTATCCATAACTTAAACGCAGAGATGGGCTCCACATCTCCATCTGACAGACCTCGTGCCCTTGAGCCATGTGGTGCCTCCATGTTGGCACTGCACCATGATGGCAGTTTTTAGTTGAGACTAACTTAGTTGGGGAGCAAATCATTTATTTCACTTCCCAACTCGATAATCTGATCTTCTTTTTCATTTCTTTTCGCCTTTTGCAATCCAACAAAATCTTGCTGCCTCAGGATGGCCTCATCTTACAGGAGAAACCACAGGCATCTTTCATGTCATAATTTTTCCAAGCCTGTCTCACCTGACTTAATGGGCACCATTATTTACTCGTTTTCTTTGCCAGTAATACTGACCATACAGATGTCCCTCCCATCTGTTCGCCTGAATCATGAAATACGTCGTGGCCCAAGGCTCTAATGTAACAAAGCTTCTCTAATTTTTATGAGCCAAACGATCTGCCAAAACAAAAAAAAACACTCCTTCAGAAAAGGAGCCGCATCGTTGTCCTGCTCGGTAAGCCCCTGCACAGTTTGCAAAACGTCATATGCTTGTTATCGGCCTACAAAGGTAAGACATGGGGGCTTCCACAGGAATTGTTGTGAATTTCTATTTTCTGCTTAGTGGTGGGTTTTTATTTATTTATTTATTTATTTTTTCTTAAACGGATGTAAAGTAAAAACGAATTGAATATGATCGGATGTATATTTCTATTTTTTGAAATTTGACTTTTGTTGCATTTTAAAGAGGATGTCTTTCCTTCCCACTGGTGGAATGTCAACTGATCTTGAACAAAAAACAAAACAAAACAAATGTTTTTGCTTTTTCACAGTGCACCTAAAACCTGAAACCAAGCTCCAAATACAGTTGGCAGTGAGGTTTACCACAGCTTAAACATCATTTTTCATGGAGATAAATGGGAACTGCATGAAGAGTACAGGTGAAAAATAAATGAAAGCAACAGCGATTTTGCATATGTTGACTGAGTTAGAGGTGTAGTGGCTGCTCAAGTGCCAACCATATGATGCGCAACCTTCACAGCCATATGGTGTGCAACCATCCACTACAGGATGGCCCAAGTTTGCACGCACCCCCATGGTTCTCATTTCGGTTGGTGAGGAAAGTCGATGGCAAACCAAAGAGGCAAACAAAATGGCTCCCTTCCCCCATCTGAACCACACATGAACCTGACAATGTGGGTTCCTGTCGATGCACCAACGGCAGTTCTGACTGCTCCACAGAGGCATGACAAGACACGTCCTACCCATACCCCCCAGTTCACTCCATCTCCACTCCCTTGACCCCGGACGCCACTTGCTCATGGCCCAAGCCCAACTGTGAGGTCGATGGCACGGGTTTCAACACTGGAGTAAAGTGAGCTGAGGCACTGCAGCATAATATGTGTGCACAACAGATTTGTCAGCAACATGAATCTGCACTGCAGATTCGTTACCACAGTGAATGCACAAAGCAGATTCGTCTCCGCAATCAGTCTGCGGCGCAGATTTGTCACAGACAGGAACCTGCACAGTGCATTTGTCACAACAATGAATTTTCACATTGGAATCATTTCGACAATTGAAACCACACTACGCATTTGTCACCACAATTGTTGTGCACCCAGGATTTGTTGCCCTGATTGAACCTGCAGCTATGGATGTGTCAACAATTGAACCGGTACACCAGATTTGTCATCAATTTAATGTGCACCGCAAATTCGTCACTACAACTGAACAAACACCATGGATTTGTAGACCTAATTGAGCCTGTATCACATGTTCGTCACCACAATTCAATCCCCATGGCGCATTTGCCACTACAATGGAAGCGACACCGCTGATTCGTCACTCAAGTTGAACCCATACCATGGAATTGGTCTCCACATTTGAATATTCATTAGGGGTTTTTTAAATGTTTTTTTTGTATACATTATCGAGACTCTTATAAGAGCCAACACAAAGAACATATAACGAGGGGAGCAGGAGACAAGAGGGGTGGGAGAGGGAAGCGTAAAATAGAG
>NC_140962.1:17456991-17469491 GCF_056783735.1 Eptatretus burgeri | reverse complement strand
ATGACAGGTGAGAGAGGTACCCACACCCAGCCAAGTCATCACTGTTTTGTGGACGTTACAACACACATATAAACATGAGGTGGGAGCGGAGGGGAAGCCATAGCCAGTTGTATTGTGGTGGGCCGGGGTTCGGTGGCGATAAACGACCACCAGGGGGAGCAGTGGGGTAGTCTCCACCGAACACCCCAGAATTTAGGTCGTGACTCTCGGATAAGTCCGAAAGGTCACGGGTCCCTTAGCGGACTGTGGTCGCCAATATTTCGATGGCGTGAGGTGGGGTCCACTTGTCTATTCCAATTTACCTAAGTACTCGCGCCGTCTAACTACCGGGGAAACCACACCCTTGGCCGACTCTGTCCGAACCGAGTCGCATGTACCGACTCGGGACTGGCGTACCGAGCGGGAGTTACCAGAGCCGCGCCGGTCCCAATGACAACTTACGGCACACGGCCTCCCTAATTCTCAATACGCACCGTGCTGGGTCAATGAAAGAAAGTGACATACAACGAGCTGGTACATTGAACAATTTGGGGGTTTATTTATCAGGGGGGCAGGGGAGCACAAAGAGCAGAGTTATCCGAATAAAAGCAATGTACAATGAACAAAAGCACTTAACAATTTCTACTTGCAGACGGGACCTACGGACACACACACACACACACACACACACACACACACACACACACACACACACACACACACACACACACACACACACCCCCAAAAGAAATGGACCCCGTGGGGTCTTCATTTGGTCCCTCAGCCCAGGAGAGAAAGGCGAGCTGGGGACCAGGGCCTTGTCGGGTACCTCTTTGCCTCGTGCGGTCACACCGGACTTCAACCAACACGGTGGGACTCGAACCCACGTTCCGAAATCCACGGGCCCATGACCCTGGCTGCTCGGCCTCCACTACCACGATGAGCCACCGCAAAGGACCGCAGATCACGACGAGACCAAGCCACGGCCCCAGACCAGAAGCAATCGGCCACGATGACTGCTTGCCACCCGACTGCCGTACTCTGGTCCTGACAACCACTCTATTCTCCTTGATGAGGCGAACACTTCATCTGGCTGGGGCGGAGCCGGCCCTCAGGTCATGAGCCTCCTGATTGGAGGGGGCATCTCGGGGGGGGGGGTGTCGGGGCATCTTGGGGGCCCGCCCCCGAAGAGGCTCTGTCGTAGCTTTCGGCACGCTGCCCTCACATTGGCCGGAGCGCCTCGGCCCTGCTCGCCCTTTGCCCATTGGCTGGAGGAAACGCTCCATGCGCTTCCTCGGAGCGGAGCCTCGATCTGAAGCGATGGAAGCTCCGCCCACGCCTTCAGCCGAAAACATGTGGGCAATGGAGTTGGTGGTTTGAAGACGTGAAGGGGATTTGTTGTAAAAAACGAACTATAAACAAACTTCACAGCACACACATGTAATTCCCGTTAGACATAGGGGATGGGACCCTAACTATAACACATACTTGTTGACATAACTGAGCTTCAGAGACTGCTGTCTGTGTACAAATGGCTTCCAGATTTGTAACAGTATTTCTAGTCGTATGGAAGAGTGAGGGCAGTCCATGGAGAGTGAGGAATAGTTTGTTTTTTTTTGATGAAGAGAGCAACTCCACCGCTGACAAGGCTCAGGTCTATCATAACCGGAGGAGGGAGTAACCATGGAGAGAAACTAAGGTGTCAGAAACATCTTGAAGGAGGAAAGCTTCTGTTAAGGAGATTGTCTGGTTTGTCAGTGGCAACTGGATGGAAAGATCTGTCAGGTTGAAGCGAAGGCCCTGGATGTTTGAGGTCCACACTGTTAAAGGAGCAGTCACACCTTGACGTTTTAGCCAGCAATGGCAACGTATTAAAATGTATGTAAAACGCTGGCTTACATTGAACTTTTGATGTTTTTTTTTTAAAGATTCGGACGTATTCATAACGACTTGGTCTTATGCACAACGTATTAGTAACGGACTTTGAACGTTTCGTTGTGTTATAGATAATTATACCAACGAATGCTGAACCTGTTGTCGGCCTTCACAACCTATGCCCAACGATAGTCTAACTTAGGCATAGCGCGCTGCACGCATCGCTGACGATGACGTGGCGTAGGTTATGAAAAGGCTGCCGCACAACGATTCAAATCATAACCGCCAGAGAAATGGAAGTGTCAACATCGCAGT
The DNA here is from genome assembly GCF_056783735.1 of Eptatretus burgeri. Taxonomy (NCBI): domain Eukaryota; kingdom Metazoa; phylum Chordata; class Myxini; order Myxiniformes; family Myxinidae; genus Eptatretus; species Eptatretus burgeri. The sequence continues at coordinate 17,467,322 of NC_140962.1, read as the reverse complement.
CACACCTTGGCGATCTTGCCAGCATATGCCGATCTCTGAAAAATGCGTCTAAAACGCTGGCACACGTCGAATACGGTATGGGTAAGTTTGGTATGCGTGAATAAAACGCTAAAGTACGCTATCATACGTCGTAGTAAGTGGAGTACGTCTTGTAATTTTAAACATGTTGAAAATTTTACGACGTACTTGCCGTATGACACACGCTCCGCATGTGATGGGAATAAGTTGTACGCACAATATGCGATCGTTGACACACATCAACACACGTTACTTGAAAGGTACTCATAAGTCGAAACGCGTCAAGGTAATAGTTAGCGTCAGTGTTCCAGACTCCCGGTTTGTTTTTTTTTCTTCGGTATGACGGTGTTCAGTGTACAGTGCGGTTATGATTTAAATCATTGAGCGGCAGCCTTTTAATTATATTATATTATAACCGCACTAGAAATCGAAGTGTCAAAATCACCATCATACCGAAGGAAGGAAGAAAATAATAATAATAATAATAAAACCAGGGAGTCTGGAACACTGACGCTAACCATTACCTTGATGTGTTTCGACTTATGAGCACCTTACAAGTAACGTGTGTCGATGTGTTTCACCGATCGCGTAACGTGAGTACAACACGTTACTCATAGGTTAGAAATAAGTTTCGGGTACGCTAAACATTACCTCGACGTGTTTCGACTTATGAGTAACTCACAAGTAACGCGTGTCGACATGTGTCAATGATCGCGTGACGTGCCTCCAACTAATGGCCAGCGTTATGCGGAACGTGTGAGTCATACGCTGGCATAAGTCTTAAAATTTCAAGCATGGAAAAGTTGAGGACAACCGAAAAGTACAACGTTTAAAGCCAGCGTACAACGACGTATGGCAGTGTTTTTCAGCATGCTCTCAATGTTATCAAAACTTACCCATAACATATTCAACGTGTACCAGCGTTTTAGACAAATTTTCCAAAAATCGGCATAAGCTGGCTAAAACGTCAAGGTGTGACTGGGCCTTAAGAAAGAGGGAGGGGAGGAGGCTTTGGGTGCAGGGAAGGGGGAGGGTAGGACGAGGGATCTGATTGAGAGGTCGGGAGAGTTGTTGACAGTGTGTAGGAGATTGCAGAAGAGCGAGCGGAGAGGGCCGGATATGGTGGAGGACAAAGGGCTAGGTGGTGATGGGATGAGGCACAGTGGGGATAAATAAGAGAGGGGGCAGAGGGATGTAGGAGATTGGAGGAGGTGGAGGAATGAGTTGGAAGAGAGAGGATGGGGGAATGAGGCAGCTTTGTGTATGTGAGGTAGGTAGCTTTCAGAAAGGGGAGTGAGGGGGAGATTTGAAGGGGAGGGGTGAGGGGGTAGATTTGAGCGAGAAGGGGGAGATTTGAGTGAGGAGGGGAGATTTGAGCGAGAATGGCGAGGGGGAGATTTGAGCGAGAATGGCGAGGGGGGAGATTTGAGCGAGAATGGCGAGGGGGGAGATTTGAGCGAGAAGGGTGCTTTTGAGAAAGGTGAGGAGAAAGAGAGTGAAGTTTGCTTTGAAGAGGGAGGATGCAGCTGAATTGAGAGTCATGGGTGAGAGGGAAGCTTTGAGAGGGAGGGGAGATGATGAGAACAGCTTCGGCCATGGGGAACGAGGGAGAAGGGAGGGTTGGGGGAGGGGATGAATGAAACTGGGTCGTAATGTTGTAAAGATGGGAGCGGTCAGGGGGAGAAACAAGAATTGATGGGGAGGCAGCTTTAAGAAGGGGAAGGGAAGGGAAGGGAGAGATTTGAGGAAGAAAGGTGAAGGGGGAGAATTGAGGGAGAAAGGTGAGTGGGAAGCTTGGGTTGTGGGGGGGGGGGAGAGGGGAGAGAGTGAAGCTTGCTTTGAAGAGGGAAGAGGCGGCTGATTTGAGGGGGAAGCTTTGAGAGGGAGGGGAGTCGATGAGAGCAGGCATGGCCATAGGGTAGGTGAGAGAAGGGAGGTGTGATGAGAGGAACGAAAGGGCATGGTTGGGATATTGAGGGGTGGACTGAATGAGAGTAAGATATTTGTAAGGTTGGAACAGAGCCCACAGATGTTTGAAAACTATTCAGTTTGAGATGCCAGAGGAGGAGCTGTTTGTAACACAGAGAGCAGTGGAGAGGTGCTAAGAGAGGGGGTAGGATGGGGGCAAGGTGGGAGGAGAAAGGAGGAGGTAGATTTAAGGAGGTGGGGTGAATTTGTGCTTAAGTTGGAAAAAAAAAACAGTAAAGCAAATTGGGTTTTCGGTTGTATTCGGAGGGGGATTATTTATAAATCAAAAGAGGTGGTGTTAACATTGTATCGGAATTTAGAAAAGCCACATCGAGAATATTGCGTGTTTGCTTGTTGCATATATGAAAAAGAGCCACCTTACCCTAAAAAATTGCTGCAAAAGGTTTCTCACCGGTTTATTGTAGTATCAGGTGTGCTTTATAACATATCAAAAGTCCACCACATTGTGAACACTGGAAAGGTCTAATTTCAAGATGGCGTCCAAGATGGCCACCAAATCCTTAAAATAACCCAACTCCTTCATTATTCATCCGAGACAAGTATTTTTGGTCTGCAAGGGTTTTTGCCTGCTCTTTCCATTTTATTTGAATGAGATCCCAAAAACGGGTTTTCCAACCATTTTTTCAACGATCTCACTCCCAACGGTCTCAAACTCATGCACATTCACATCCTCTTTGGCGACTATATCAGTAACAATGTTTCTCAGAGATGGGTCTGGAGAAAATGGCGTGCAAGTGGAAAGTTTTTCCTTGATCTTTTCCAGGTCAGAGTGATCTCGTTTCATCCTTGCTTCTGTTGATTCTCCGTGTTGCTCGCTGGTCGTGTAAGTGAGTCATTGAATTCCTGCATGGCCTTGTACTCAGATGTGATGGGTGTGGACATGGTCCACAACTCGCGCATTTCTTCGGTCATTCCACTTCCATGAGTCAAGCCTCCACTACTCTTCAAGGACCGCATCAATGTCTGCTCGATGACAAGGTCAGAAGTAAGGCCAGTCCAGAACTGGTTGCTGTGGCAGATCACATAGAAACCCCTGTAAAATTTGACATATACATCAGGATGTCTGGTCTCGAGTTTGCACATTTATTGGACGTAGAAATATGCAGATTTCAGATAGTTGTGCCCAGTGGCGGCAAATATTAGCAGGCAGTCTGACACTGCGCGCAAGTGCATCATCCAAGATCCTGTGTGATCCGATTTGATCACCGCTCGGGCAGTCTGCAGCATTCTCTTATAGTTTATCCACAGCTGACTGGTTTTTGATCTTGTGCTAAGTTCTGCCTTCTTTGTGTCAATCTTTTCTTTGATTTGGATCAACATATCTGATGCTACAGCACTCCCCAAAGTCCTTTCTTCCGCCAACAAGGAGTTAATTGGGACCATACTCTGTGCAGAGTGTTGGTGCTGCTTAAGCAGTCTCTTTGGCTATTGGGCACAATCCTGGACGAGTCGCCACTCCGACACAGTTTTCCAGCATGCTGGCACTCATTTTGCCAACCTCGGAAGGATGACAGGCCGAGTTAACCTCACCTGATATTAATTCAACAGCTGAGCGGGATTTGAACTCAGGAATCTAGGATCCAAAGCCTGCCACCCTAACCATTAAGCCAGCTGTGCTTAATAACATATCAAAAGGATGAGTACGTTTCTCCTGCATGGTCCACCAATGACTCGAACTGTGGGTTATCCTTCAGCAGATCCGACACAACCAGGTGATTGAGACATCTATCCACCAGCAAATGTCCATGGAAAGCTCTTTGTACTGATTTTCCAGTCATCATATGCGGGACGGCATTCCCACCACAGACAACTTCCGTAATGTTCCTGAGTCCTGTGCCTTCCATCAGTGTGCCTATTGCACCAAGTAGGTTCATGAATGTGTGAAAACATCCAAGCATCAAGACGATGCTTTTCAAGTGGCTACTCTGTGGTGCATCCATGATGATCTCTGCAGCTTTCTAATACAGAGGCTGATCGAACGTAATAATGGGCGGAGCATGTTGTTTGATCGTGAGATCGCAAATTAAATCGAGCATGCATATAAAAATGCATGTCTTGTCCCCAGAGTACAAGTTAATCATAGGCAAGAACACAATTGATGATTGGCCTGGGTGTTCTAATCCTTGATGAATGATATGCATCATTCCCTGCCACCCAGGGGTTTCCTGTTTTGAAGTTTAGTAAGAGCTCCCACAGTACATCAATTGTCCTATCACAGTTGACCAATGCCGGGAGTTGTTCGAACACGATGGTTTGGCGCACATGTTTCACGAAGCGATGTTTGATGATGTTCGATGATTTGCACTGAAAAATAATGGTTGGTAACGTTTCTCCTTGGAATGACACGATCCTTCTTTCGCCCTGGGGTGAGTGCTGCTATGATCCCCATTCCGTGGAAGGTCCCCCTGCCATCTATAGTAAAGATATTGTGGTCAACATTGTCCCCGGCGAAAAGAAGTGCCATGTCCAGCAAATCCATGTCATCCGTTAACATATCCAGAGCAACTGAATCTGCTGCATTCTTTTCAAAACGTATGACTTCTTGCAAAGAAGAACTAAATCCCATTTCATGAAGGGTATCCACGAGTAATTGTGACCGATACAAATGATGTGCCTGCACTGCAAGGCCAACTTGTAAGGGAGCAACAACAGCACTTTGTCGAACTGCCTGGACAATTGCGTGTCCTATTCCTGCAACCTTTCGTCTTGTCTCTTTACCCACGAAAAGACCATTCAGCAATGTCCGCAGAGTGTGTGGAACAAACAAAAGGGCAGAATCAAGCTTGAGCGACTTTGTACTTGGATACTGATTTGTAAGGGACTTGATATCACTTTTAATGAGTCGCGCCGCTGTTTCAATAATTGCCTGTTTCTGTGATTCTTCATACTTTGCTTGGGTGTTGAAATAAGATCTCAGTATCTGTGATGTCTTTTCCCTCATTGTTACTATGTCATGGAGGCCTTCCCCTTCAGCAAAATGAACATTGTCCCCATACTGTTCTTTCAATTTTCCCTTGAGGTACTGATTTCCAAATGGTACGGAATCTGTATTTGTCAGAAATTCCTTCATTTTATCTCGTAAATGTGAAATTGTCAGCTGTTCTTCATCATTATTCTCAAGGTAAGAGCAAAACGTTCATGAATGCCTGCTCCTGATCTTCGTTTTTGGGCCAGCCAGACTTTCTGCACTTTGCCTCTGGGACATTCTGGAACTGTAGTGGTGTGCGAAGCCCAGACCAGCAATTACCACTGCATGAGTGATGGTAAATACAGTCCGCAGCATGTTGATCACAGCAATAATATTCAATCCTGCCTTTCACAGTGAAGGCCCATTCATCTGAACGACTGTCACCACACTCAAGAATGGTCTTCACGAACGTATTGGTCTTTACATCACTAAAGCCTGCCCCTCCTGGTGTTTCCGTAGTCCCACAGAAAAGGCAATCCGTTTGGCTGTTGAAAGGACCGGATGATACTCTGGCACTTGTCTTTGGTGGCTCACCTTTCTTTCCTTTTTGGCTTTCAACGTCTTTTGGATTGATGTACCGTTTTTGACATTTTGAGTGAACTTTTCCACCAGCAGAAATGACTACGTCATCCCCTCTTTACACACTCGCACTGTTGATTACATCAGCTCCCTTCTGACGAACTTCAATCACATCAGAAGCATCTCTTAAGTCTTCACGGCAGATGGGGCAAGTCTCTTGGTTTACGATGCAAGCACTCATGGTCAGGCCTGAAAAGATATAAAACAGAAGGTCATTAATAGTCACACAAAGCAAATTGTATCTTGGATTTCACAATTATGTAATCATGTCACTGCAATTTCAACAAGCCAAATGGATTCCTCGGCCCACAAAACATGGGGTTAGACACCAAAATTACTTGTCTAGGATGAATAATGAAGGAGTGTGGGTATTTAAAGGATTTGGTGGCCATCTTGGACGCCATCTTAAAAATCAGACCTTTCCAGTGGTCACACTGTGGCAGACTTTTGATATGTTATTAAGCACACCTGATGCTACAATAAACCGTTGAGAAACCTTTTGCAGCAATTTTTTTGGGGGTCAAACCATATTTTCAGCCGGCAATGTAGTTTTTGTCACCACAACTTAGGAAAGACAATACAGTAGATGCCATGGAGAGGGTTCAGTGCAGGGCTACTAGATTAATTACGGGCCGAGCAAGACTCAGCTATGAGGAGCGGCTGAAAGAGACAGGGCATTATCCACGAGAAAAGAGGCTGTTACGAGGAGATATGATGGAGATGTTTAAGATAATGAAAGGTGTAGAAAAAATAAGTGCAGATGAATTTTCAGCAGAGTAGACAGCGATAGGACCAGGGGCCATAGCCTTAGAGTAAAGAAGAGGAGAGTTAAGGCAGGGGACTTTTACTCAGAGAGTAGTTGACGCATGGAATGGTCTCTGTGGTAAGGTAGTGGCAGCAGAAACAGTAGATAAGTTTAAATTGGAATTAGATAGTTACCTGGAAGTTATGGAGATAGAGGGGTATTGGGATGTTGGCAGGACTTTGCGGTTGCTTGAGCATTAATGGGTGATTGTGTGCATGTGTACGGAGTGCTGTTGGTGGGAGTCTCGTCAAGGGGTGTTGTGTATTTTTTTTACCCAAGCCCATGCCCCCCCCCCGGGGATTTTTTTTTTTTTTTTACAAAAACTACAAAAAAAAACATAAAAAACATTTTGCATTTTCTTATTTTGATCTTGTGTTGATGTGGTGCATGCAAGATGGGCTGAATGGCCTCCACCTGTGTCTAATTACTTTGTGTTTCCTTGTTTAATAATGGAAGACGAACATGCATTGCAAAATGTGATTTTTAAAAAAATGTATAGGTCAGAGATACATTGAAATACATTTGAAGAGGGACAGAGTACAGGAGAATTAAGCGAATGGAGAAAGGAAACATAATGGTTGAAAGAAAGGTCGAATTGAACTCAGGATTTTGAAGAAAAAGAACAGGGCAGAAAGAGGAAGTTGAAACATTGAAAAAGACCCTTTTTTTTGTTTTTTTCTGAACATATGGGAACAGGGGGGCAGAGTCGAGGAAGATTTTGAAGAAAAGGTCGTGAAGATGTAGGGTGAATACCTTCACAATTCAGGTGGAATTGGAAAGGTGGAATGGCAAAGAGAAGGAAGAGGAAGAGGATGTAGAGGAAGTTACGTGGTTACATATATAGTGTTGCGGTTCTCGGAACCGCATGCATACAACAGATAGGTGTCCCAAGACAGTTATTCCATTATTATATGTGTAGATAGTCCCTTTCCTTTTGTTTAACAGGACAACAAGGGAGTGCGTTGCGATGATCTAATAGCTGGGGTTGCTTCAATAATTTTCTCCTTCTGTTCGTCTGATTATTCCTGACGTAAATCAGCCACGTGCTCCTTCACTGTAAGTTGGGGCCTCATGGAGGCCAGCGCGTGCGGCGCCGCTGTGAGGGAACTGCTGCACAGAGATCCTCATTCCCAGGCGAGCCCTAAACCCAACGTGTGCAGCAAGTCATATGTTGCGCTTGGCGGTGCGGGATTATCGACTCGGGCTTCCGATGGTCTGGGGAGGATTGCCGGTTGCATTAAAAAGGCATGCGAATGAATACCTCTTAAGATGCCCCACGAATGGTATTTTTCACAACACAGGAAACACAGCCAGTACGACGCCCACGCTGCATGAAACGCGTACGGAGGCCGATAAAGGCGACGACCACGCCATGTTGGGCGGGATACGAGTGTACGGAGTAGAAGCGGCTTGTTCCTTTTCAACCTCAATATCCGACACATTTTGGTGTTAGCCCCGCGCAAACGCTGGCGGAGTCGTGTGAACGCGAGCGCTGGCCACGTGCGTAATGGCCGAACCGTGCGCACTGTATGGAATGTGCTCGGAAGCAGACACGTACGCCGCTCGTGAAACGTGCATGGATTTATCCATGGCGATGTACCTTTGGCCCTCGCTGGCAGCATATACCCCTGATATGCTGCCAGCTCCGTATACACCTGATCCGACCGTGAATTTTGCTATGGAGGCGGAGGGGTTCGTATCTCCACTCCTGACAACCAAATGTTACGGTGCCGGTGTCTCGGCCGCCAACCGACCGCTCTGACGAAGCCGCAAGTCGAGTCGGCCCGACCGATCACCCAGAATATAGATCGCTGCCCGGATAAGTCCGTGCGACGGGTCCTTGTGCAAGAACCGAAATACGCCAATGGGCAGATCACGTGGGGTAGGGTCGATTGCCAATGTTCAATGTACCGAAATACCCACGTGATCCAACTACCGGGGTATTCCACCCTCGACGGAACAAACCGCCGAGGCGAGCCTGTCCCGTGTGCGATTCCGAGCGGCTTAATCGCCGAGAACCGTCGGTCCAAATGTCCCCCTTTTACGGCAAACCAACGGATTTCTAACTCTCAACACACGAAATGCTCAGTCAATGAAAGAATCGACGCGACGAGCTGAAAACATTTAACAATTGGGGTATTTATTAATAATAATGGCGAACTTGGGAAGCACGTAAGAGCATAACTATACCGACTTTACGAAATGCGATGCAAACATTTACAGCACACAAAGCACTTAACAATTTCCTACTTATTAGACGGGCCCATGGACGCACGCACGCACGCACACACACACACACACACACACACCCACCCAAGAAATGGTAGCAGAGGCCTTTACTAACGAGCTCCAGCTCAGAGGACAGGTGAGCTGAAACCCAGAGCCTATGTCGAACCTCTCCACCTCGTGTGGTCTTCAAGTTGTTCGGACCCGGGCTCCAGCGAGAGCGAGCTGGATCCAATCGCCGTGAGCCGCGATCCTTCCCGAGCTCCCGCGAATCCTCCCGCGCTTCTCAACACGTGCTGGTGAGACGAGGCGCCGATCATTCCCGTCGATGCGTCGCTTCCCTGAGGAACCACCTCCAAGAAGAGTTTGATGAGTCGCACCAAGCCGGGAACCAATCGGAGAACAAAGAGCTCCACGAACCAAGAAGAAGAAGAAGAAGAAGCCACCATTCGCAGCTCGAGCCGCGCGACCAGCTCAACTCTCTTCCAAACAAAGCAGCTCGAAGCAAAAAGCTCTCCCGAGCCAAACAGAAGCCGAAGGCCCACTGAACCACCAAAGCAAAAAGCCTCCAAAAACCTCCTCCCGAGCCAGGCCTCAGCCGAAGCTCACTGAGCCAGCCGAAGCAAAAAGCTTCCGAAGGCCTCAACCCTAACCCAAGCCAAGCAGGACCCGAAGGTCTGCTGAACGACTACTCTCTGCCGAAGCAAAAAGCTTACTACTCAAGAACAAAGAAAGGATCTCGTCCTTATCCTTCTCCGCCCCCCCTCCCCCGTGCCCGGCGTGACTCATGCCCTCGTGATCCATCCCCCCGCTCATCCACGGGTGGAAGGGAGTTGTTGACATCATGAATCACGGGACGGCAGGGTTCTTCTTCCTCTTCACAGAAGAGGGGGAGGGATGTCTCCATTGTTCGTTCCCGAACTATTAAATCGATCCGCAGCGCATCTGATCGATTTCTGAACATTTAAACAATGAAAGGTGAGCTATCTCGGGAACAAGCACTTATCGACATAGCTGACTAAAGGAACCTGTATGTTGTGTGCAATCAAATTCCAAATTCGTAACAATATATATATATATATATATATATATATATATATATATATATATATATATATATATATATATATATATATATATATATATACGTATGAGGTGTGTTCAAAAAGTATCCAACCTTAATTTTTTGTGCGTAAACAAATGAAGCTAAGGAGGCGTGGTTTGGTGCACGTATGTAGGCGATCCTAATCCGTATGCGTGAATATTTTCCCACCTGCAGCAGCTGTCAGTCGCCGACTGACCACCGATGAGTGAGGAAGTGTGAGCGCCGTCGGATTTTCGTTTTTGGCAAAATGATGGAAAAACTTGAACAACGCTACTGCATCAAATTATGTGGAAAGCTTGGCGATTCCCAAGTGGAAATGATCCGCAAGATTCAACAGGCCTTCGGGAACGAAGCAATGGGCACCACACAGATAAAAGAGTGGTCCAACTGCTTCAAAGATGGTCGCACATCAGTGGAAAGTGAAGCACGTTCTGGTAGGCCCTCAGCATCCCAAAATGAGATCGTCATTGACCAAGTGAGGACCCTGCCGATGCAGAATCGTCGAATCACAATCAGAGAACTTGCAGACGAGGCGGGCGTCAGCATTGGATCCGTTCATTCCATTGTGACTGAGGATTTGGGCTTAAGGAGAATCTCAGCGAAGTTCGTGCCAAAGCTGCTAACGATCGAGCAGAAGCAAC
>NC_140962.1:17399491-17454491 GCF_056783735.1 Eptatretus burgeri | reverse complement strand
AATTGCATATCTAAAAACGAATTATTTCATACAGCTAATGAAATACTGAGACTATATGTGGAACTTTTATATGTTAACAATTGAATATTTAATCCTCCTTTCCTCCTCTCCCCCACCCCTGATATATTTGTATTTATTCCCTCTCCCCCACACCCCTGATATATTTGTATTTATTATTGGCTTCCTGCTCACCCCCTACTCCCACACCTGTCCTCAAATGTGGGAATAGTAAATTGTGCAATACACAATACCTTGCCAAGCTGTTTTAACCCAGGGTACCATTTTTATAAGTAGTATTTTGTGTCTTCTTGTTGAATAGAACTATAGCCAGAGAGTTTGTGTCAAAGCCACACAATGCTCGCTTGTTTATACATTTATCGTTTTTAAAAGACTAGTCTAATAATATTTTTTATAAAGCATTGCAGTAAAGTCTGATCCAAATAATTTTAAAGCAACATATGTATTTGTATATTGTAATCAGTAAAAAATAGTGTGGTAGATAAAAACATTAGAAAGGAAAAAAACTTTAACGTTGATGTGCTACAAAAAGTTAAGTTCAAACAGGTCATAAATTTTAAAAATTTGAAATTATTTTTTAAATTTCAACTTCACTGCATCAATAATATACACCAGAGGAACCTCCATGCTAAATATCAGCATCCGAGTACACATATTAAATGAATGGCAAGCTTCTAAATAACTTGCACCAAAAACTTTAACGTTGATGTGCTACAAAAAAGTTAAGTTCAAAACAGGTGAAAAATTTGAAATTATTTTTTAATTTCAACTTCACTACATCAATAATATACCCCAAAGGAACCTCCATGCCAAATATCAGCATCCAAGTACACATATTAAATGAATGGCAAGCTTCTAAATAACTTGCACCAAAAACTTTAACATTTTCACGCTGACGCTCCCGCCAGGGGTATCGCTATAGCTCTCTGTTCTTTGAACAGGCGAGCTAAAAATGGCAGAAGTTTCAAAAAACGTTTTTTGTTTTTTTCAACTGGAACCGAAGCTTTCAAATGCATTCACAATTTTAATCAGAACATTCGATCATGCTTCAAGTTTGAAACCTATACCCATAAAATTGGATGTTTGTGTTAATTAAATCATCTCTTTTGAAGGTAATTAACGGCCTTATTTCATTATTTCCATTATCAGGCACCATGCTCGGCAATGTCATTCTCTGGGGTCTTTAGGTGTATCCTGGGTTACCTCGATGAGGTCTGAAGCCGTCATGTTTTTTTTTGGCCTGCTCAACCATGCTTTGACTTTTGATTTCTTTCAAACAGGCGGCAACGATTTCTTAACGATAGCTTTTTTTTTTCGTTTTTTTTTTTACACTTTCCTCACTCATATAATCGAATGCCTGTTCATCGTTGCTACAAATCACCGTATACATCGCTTTTGTAAATACTATAGTTTTGAAATTCGGAGCTTGGAGGGATTTCCTGCATTATATGATACGATTTTCCACGATCTATACTCACGGACTAATTAAAGTATATCAACAAAAATGGCTTCGGCTTTGAGGATCGGATATTATCCGGACTAAAGAAATGTCGAAATGTGGAGTGAAATCTGATAATTTCAAGAAATAACGAGTCTTATAACTAAGCCTACATACGTATTTACTTTGAGCAAGCAAGGCTATGTTCCCTCCTCCGTATACACACAAGAAAATATGAAATTTCCAAAGCATTAAACTTATATTTTTCTCCTGTTTGGAGAATTATATTGAGAGAACAAAAAATTTAGGAATGTGCCAAAATTAACTAGCTTTATTGAGCTAAATGATTCACTGCTTGACCTCGCCCCCGTCCCCCAGAGGGACTGCTTAACCATAGCGTTTGCCAGATCTGCGTCTATATTTTCGGAGGTTTCGCGAGGTGCTCCACAGGGAATCAAAGCAAATCTGGTGAAAAACGGACATTTTATAATGAAGTTATAGTGCTTGCACGGACCGTGAAGCGATGTACCACGTGACGCATGCCAGATGAGCAGGCAGCGTGGCAGATTATCTGCAATGTTTATTTCACAGGCGATTAAACTTTGCGACGTCTCCAGGGTTGTTCTACGTTAAACAGCAACTCTTTTGTGGATAAAGTCATTATTTGAACAAATTAATTTTATTTCATTAACTGCTGCATGTGTGGTGAAGACAGCTTTAAAGTTAAAGGGATTCTACATGGTATGCAGCTACAGCCTGGTCAGCCGTTACTTATCAACCATTTAATTGGAGTGCTTACTTGAGCACTGAAGCCACTTGCTGAGTTCACTACACTTGATAGCAGTACAGTACGTGTGTCGATCGGGATGTACAGTCAGCATTTGCTACAAGGTAGAGGTACCTGATTTACAAAGGTTACGTGGTTTCTCTTTGTGAGTTTCAAAGCAAAATATATTTGATAACACCCGATTTCCTAGCTGTTTGCCATTTTTTTTATTATTATTATTTTTTGTCCACATTGTCAAGGCTCATATGAGAGGTAACACACAACGCACAGCAAGGGGTGGCCTGAGATAAGAGGGGCGGTAGAGCGAAGGACAAAACAGTGGGGAACAGAGACTTGAGGAGATCTGTGGAAAGTAGAGGGATGCGGTGAGGAACACGGGGTACATGAGATGGACACCACAAAGACTTTCAGGAAGGAAAGCAGGGAATATGAGGGAGGTGGGTTTGGGGTGGATTAATGGGGGAAGAAAAGAGGGTGGTGGTGAATGGCATTTTTGAAGGTTTGTAGGGAAGAATGGGATTGAAGAGAGTGCGGGAGTTTATGCCAAAGGTTGGAAAAAAGAGGAACAAAAGAGTGAAAGTGAGCAGTGATTGGTGATTTTGGTAGTTTTACCAGAATGGAGTTGCTGGCGGACCTTGAGCGCCCTGCATAAATGTATGGGGGGGGGAGGCGGGAGGACGGGTGGGTGGGGGGGGCGAGACGAGAGGAGATGGTGAAGATAGAAAGACCACCGACCTGCCTGTGGTGAGAGAGTGAGAGGCCCAAAGACAGCCTCACCGCGGAAGATACCAATGATCCTAAATGCCTTGGTTTCCACAGCATGAAGCCGAGAATGGTGGGAGGCAGGAGCACCTGCCCAGAGGGGACAGCAGTACTCCATCAGGCTGCGGACGAAAGCTTTGTATGTGGTCAGGATCTCAGGTGGGCAGAGGAAGGACTTTGCACGACGGAGGATTCCCAGTCGGCGACTGGCTTTGGTGCCAGGTTGGAAATGTGGCTTTCCCTGGAAAGATCATGGCAGATAGTGAGATCCAGAAGTTTGAATGAAAGAACATCTTCCAGTGGATTGTTGAGAAAGTAGATGGAGGGGGGGGTTCTAAACGGTCCTTTCGAAGAGACAAAGTGAGTGTGTGATATTTGTCCGGATTGCAAGACATGTTCCACGTGTTGGACCAGTTTGTGATTTTACCCAGATCTGCAGAGAGCGAAGAAGCTGCTGCTTGCCGGTCTAAGGGATGACAGATGCTACGACAGAGGGTGGAGTAATCAGCAAAGAGATAAAGAGTATTTTTCCAGAGAGTCGGAGAGGTCATTGATGAAAACCAGAAAAAGAACACGGTCCAGAATGCTGCCTTGAGGAACTCCAGGTTGGACAGGAAGAGGGGATGAGAGAACTCCATTTAGGGCCACACGTTGGCTGCAACAGGAGGGGAAGTCTGTGAGCAGCCACAAGTGGAGATGGCCTTGGATACCATAGGAAGAGAGTTTAGTGAGCAGGGCAGGGTGCCAGACCGTGTCAAAAGCACGCGATATGTCTAGGGATATGGCTTGGATTTCATGTCCGGCATTGAGGACCTCCATCCATTGTTGGGAAAGCAGAAGCAGCATGTCCAGAGTAGAGTGACCTGTTCTGAAACCAAGTTGATGATCGGAAATCAAGCCATTGGAGAAGAGGAAGGATTTAATGTCTGAAGCGATGATGGATTCCATAACCTTGCTGATGATTGGGAGAAGGCTGATTGGTCTGTAGTTGCAGGGATCTGTTTTTGCACCTTTTTATGCAGGGTGGTAATGTTTGCTGATTTCCAAGCAGATGGCAGATGACTTTGAGCAAATGAGAGGGTGAATAGAACAGAGAGAGGATGAGCAAGAGCAGAGGAGCAGGTTTTTGGGACAGGTGGGCTGATGCCGTCTGGACCGGTTGCAGAATCTGAGTCGAGGTTTGACAGCAAGCTCTCCACTTTGTCAGAGGAAAAGGACACAGTGTCCAGGAACAGTTGGGTGCAACTGGGTAAGGTGGGTACAGAAAGCGATGGGTTTTGGACACAAGATTTTGATGCAAACACCGAGTTTAGGCATTCAGCCTTTTCACGTGCGGTATCAGCAGTGCGGCCATTTGAGGTAAGGGAGGGATGGAGGGGGATATATACACTAGAAACAGATTTGATAAGACGCTGCCAGGATTTGGAGGAGGGAGAGATGTTTGAGAGTTCAGACTTGAGATTCGGAAGATGTTTTCTGGCTCTGAGGGTCGACACACTTGTTCCGAGCTTTATGGAAAGAACTGAGATTACCCTCAGTTGGGTTTGCTTTCCATGAGGCAAAGGCAAGTTGTTTCAGGACAACTTCCTCGCCACAAGCTTCAGTGAACCATGGGCGGGAGGAAGGGTAGGACAACTGAAGACGAGAGGGGATAAATCTGTGCATGAGGGAGAGCAAGTTTCTTTGAAAGAATTCCCAGGATGAGTTGATGTTCGAGAAAGTAGCGATGGGAGACCAGTCTGGAAGTTTCATGGCTGCTTGGAGACCCTACCAGTCGGCCTAAGTGAAATGCTGTACTTGACGGTGCTGAGGTGGTTCTCTCATAACAGCCAGAGATGTTTACTTTGTCAAGCACATGGTCAGAAGAACCGATTGGAGCGGATGAAGAACAGCAGATATTGTCAGGGAAATTTGTCAAAATCAGATCCAGAAGAGATGGAGTACCGTTGGTTGAGATCCGGGTTGGGAAGCTGACAGATTGTTCAGTCCAAATGAGTCGTAGAAGTCTTTTGCTGAAGTGCCGTGGCAGGTGAGAGAGGTACCCACACCCAGCCAACTGGCATCATAACAATTGAAGTCACCACATATGAGGAAGATAGAGTTCGGATGACAGGATTGAAGTTGGTCCTTGTTTTCGGATAGTGAGGTGTAAATGTAGTAATGGAGTATCATCGTGTTTTCAAAATTACAGAGCCAAAATTACATCTCTCATTAACACTCATGTCGTCTCCGGACGCGTCGGGCTGGCGTTCGTCTCTGGGCGGTATTTGTAATATGACCAGTAGAAAATGAATTTCAGACATTATTTTGTTGCCATCATCATTGTTGTTCTTTGCAGAAGCATTTTGATGAGACAGTATAAATCGTAATCAATGCTTCACCACATGTCTGCCTTCCCTTCTTCTGATCTCTTGCTGTCTTTCCTTCGCCCCACCTTCCTCGCTCCCCCACCTCTCGTCACTGCCCCTCCCTCCTCTGTCTTTCCCCCTCCACCTCCTCACTCTCCCCCCCCCCTCACCACCCTCTCTTTCTCTCTCCCTCTGTTTTTTTTTCTTCCCTCTCAGTATTCCCGTCAGCAAAGTGATGGGTGATATTTGCTAGGAAATAATATATTTACATCATGCCTCAGTTTTGTTTCAACTCCAAAATTTCATGCATTATGTCAGCATCCATTTTGGATTGTTGTACGACTGAAAATCCAGGGGAGGAGGTGGTGAAAATTAGTATTTATCCATGTAATTTCTGCCAATGGTGGGCAATAGACTACCCAGATAACAGTAAAATGTATGGTCACAAAAGTGTTCATGTTTCGACATCGTAAATCTGCAAAATTTGTGGATTTTTCGTTAATCAGTTGCTATTCCAGCAGGAGGAAGATGAAGACAAGGATTGGTACTGTTTTGAGTGCCAGAATTCCGGTGAGGTGTTGCCGTGTGATGAATGCACCCGAGTGTTCCATCCGAAGTGCCTCGATCCAAACACTGCACCACATGACCCGGACGCACACTGGGCCTGTAATTTCTGCCAGGTATTGCATTTCTAACTCCCTGGGAAAATAGGAAACCAAGTAGTTCAAAGGCCAGCGCTCAAAACCAGAAAGTTGATCCTTGTGATGGTATTTAACATCATGTGCCGTTTTCTCTGTTACAAAAACGATAAATAATAATATGTTGATCAACAAGGTAATTCTGGATCTTTTGTTTATTGTTTACATGTGAGCGGCTGGAAACATTTTCCTCATTTTCTTTGGCCTGATGACATTTCTCATTAAGAGCCATCTGCAAATTCTGTATCCAGAATTTTAACCATGGTTTTGTTCTTCTCTATTCGGGTGCATCCCCAATCCACCTCCCACTCCCCCCTGGGCCCTTTCCAGCATGCTTTTGTCAGTCACTACTCCCTTCCCTATTCCTCTCCCCAGGGGCTGGTTGATCACCAGTATGACCTGCAAAACCTATAGTTGTGTCACGATCCAAAGTGTTGTGTGTTTGTGTAATTATTTTTTTTTTATCAAGAAGTTGCTTTGTGTGTCCGTGCGTGTGTGAATATACTAGGTCTGGGAGCATGAAGGCAGCCAAGTTGATGCATAGGTGGCATCACAAGTAGTATTTGCGGAGTAATTTGCTTTGATCTTGCTGATGAACTGTCGCTCGAATTTGTCAACAGACTCGTCAAACTTTAAGAGGTTTTCGATACAATAAGATAGAGTGCTGCTTGCTCCCAGAAGTGTACCAAAAGCTTTGGGACCCAGAATTGTCACCATGTTGCTTGCACTTTTTATCAGCTATGGATGAACAGCCGCACGATGATTTTATCGCAGATATCTTGTCTTGTTATCGTTCTCAACGCAAAACATTTAATTTGATTACTTTTGTGACCTCCTCGCTTGTTTCATTTTGTAGCTTTTGCTGACAGTGTTTGACCAGAAGAGCTTCCAAGAATCCTATTCACAGAATGCTGCCAAATCATAAAGGCCTTACTGGTCTGGGTCATGATCATAAAGTGATGCGCAAATACCAAAAGGCTCATGCTGACACTCTATTAGAAGACCTGCTGTCATTGACTGGTTATAACGCAAGCCTCTCATGGGCTGAAAAGGTTTTGTCATGCTTTAATTAATCCTTTCTTGTTTGTGGTTAATCCACTTATTTTGGGCATACAGGCTTTGATACATACGAGTGACCGGCATCTTTTTTTTTCGCCTCCGCTGATGAAGTCGCCAAAGGCATTATGTTTTCGGGTTGTCCATCCGTGCTAATTTTCTCTCTTTTCTCTGCAACCGCTTATCCGATTGACACGAAATTTTCACTAAATGTGCGACTACTCATGTAGAATGCTTCAGTGATGATAATGATGTCATAGGTCCTGCCGTGTGTCAGTCATGTTGTAAAAAAGGAAATACTTTGGACCTCTGTATCTCCAAAACTGCAAAATGGAAAGAATTGAAACTTGGCACATGTCAAGTACTCTCCATCGGAAATAAGTGTGATTTTTTTTTTTGATGATGTCATGTGTGGTTTCGTTATGACATAATTGCATCGGTTGAACGCTTTATCCGATGAGTATGAAAATTTTTGAGGCTCATCTAGGGCTTAATTGTGTTGGGTAAAAAAAAAAAAAATTGATAACATCATCGGTTATGTGGTTGGCAGACTTTTTTTTATTATTTTTTAAACATGAAACCCTTGAAAAATATTCTTCTCAGAAGCAGCTGAACAGATCGAGGTGAAACTTTGCAGTTATGATCACCTATCCATGAGGAACAAAAAGTTCTCCACCTATGACGTCATGGGTCACTTGGTCTGGCAGTTGTGATTTTTTTGAAGGATAAACCTTTAACAATGTTCTTCCCCGGAATGTCTGGACAGATCGAGCGGAAACCCCACACGTGTTTCCAAAGCCTTAGGGATACCAGGATGTTCACGAATAATTGATAGGTCACATGGTCTGACAGCCATATTGGATTGAACGAATATCTTAATTATTTATCTTCAGCCGCTTCTTTGATCGACATGAAACTTCAGAATTATGATTTAGTAGTGATGTGGAATATATGTTTGTAATTTCATCCTGATCAGACGCATGATCTAGTAGCCAGAAGAATTTAGTATTTTGAATCTGACTTCAGGGATTTAAAGCAAACTTGGTTCAAGTATGTGTAATGATGTATGTAATAAGGTGGGCGGAAGCATATCTGTTGACGTCGTGACGTCTAAGAGTGTCATTCTCATTTTTGATGTTTTTTGTTTTTTAAACCTCCAGGCAGAAGTTATGTTTTTACCCCTGTCTGTTTGTCTTTTTCGGTCAGCAGGATATCTCAAAAAGTTATGGATGGATTTGGACGAAATTTGGTGAACATGTTAGGTGTATGTGTGTGTCTGTGGCTATGTCTGTCTCATTGATTATTATCTCAATAATTCGGGTTTGAGAAGATGGAACAATGGCCCTCCCAAGACTCGAAGTATCCACGTTCGTTTCTGTGAACGATCGTGATTCATGGCCTAAGTTGTGAAGTTGGGTTGTTCTCAGAGTTTTGTTCTGAGGGCTCTTTTCAGAATCATCACTGAGCCACTGACAGCCTCCAACTGTCGTTTGTTTGTGGTAATGTTCCCAGGGATGGTTTGTAGGATATTTATGAGGTTCTTCTTTGTCATTCCCATTGTTCCAATTTTTACTGGTACAATTTTGGTGCTCTTCAGCTTCTAGGATCTTGTCATTTCATTCTTGAGGTCTTAATATTTGGTCATTTTCTTGATTTCTGCGTTATTTCGACCATTGGTTCCCAAACTTTTTCGCATGACGCCCTCTTTTGGTTTCCACCAAACTCTCTATTCAGCTTTGGTTTCACCAAACCACCCTCCCCCACATTTTTTTTAATTGAAATTAATTTTACTCTTTGTACTCGTATTTATAAACCGTAATATTCACGGGTTTACCACTTGCGATTTTGACTCTTTGTAAACTGTAAAAAAGCAGGAAGAATAACCTCAAATTATGGAGATAATTACTTTTTGGAGATAGAAGGAAGTGGGAGAAGCAGGGGAGTCGGCAGGGCTGAGAATGGGGCAGGCGGATCGGGGGCAGGAGAACTGAAGGGCTGAGGTGGTGGTGGGGGGATCTGTGTAGGGGACAGGAGAGCCAGAACACCAGGTGGTAAAGGGGTCTTAAGGGAACACAAGTAGGTAAAGGGGTCTTAAGGGTCTTCAAGAGTCTCGGGGTCTTAAATGTATGAGGTCTTAAGGATCTTTAAGATCTTAAGGGTCTTACAGGTCATTGAGGTCTTTAGGGTCTTTGGGGTCTTACAGTTCTTAAGGGTCTTTGAGGTCTTATGGCTCTAAGGGATCTTAGGGGTATTGAGGGTCTTCAAAAGACTTAAGGGTCTACGGTGTCTTAGGGGTCTTCAAGAGTCTTCGGGATTTTAACCGTCTTTGGGGTCCAAAGGGTCTTTGGGGTATTTGGGGCTAAAAGGTGTCTTAATTGTGTTCGATGAATTCAATGGTCTTATGGATCTTTGGGTCTTAAGGGGTCTTATCTCCCAAGCATGGAGAAAGTGTTCTCTCAAGCATGTATTCTAATTTCTCAAACATATAAAAAGGTCTTATGGTTCCTTGTGGTCTTTAAAGGCTGAGGTTGTGGATGAAAATATACTTAGGACAACCCCTGGGTTGGACTTGGTCTGTGTGCCAAATTTGGTGGTTGTCGGCCCAGCAGTCTTTTAAAAAAAAACGCGAACAGACAGACAGACAGACACAGACATCTGATTAATATTATGTTTGTGGGGTAGATGGAGGAATTTCATAGGAAAGTTAGGATTGAATAGAGTTGCTCGGCCTGTGTACGTGAAGGAGACTTGTCGATGTAGTTAAGTAGGGAAACTGTGAGCGTAAGTGTTACGTGTCACCACACCGGGGGGGGGGGGGGGAGCGGTGTTAATTACATAGGGATTCAGGACAATGTCCCCCAGTATGTAATTTCCCCCTGTGAACTATTCCTGGGTTTTTACATTTCCTAGCCAACCAAGAAGGAGTTGCGTTTTTATAACCAAAACCACGATAACCAACAAGCAAAACGTGTGGACGGGGCAGAGGCCCCGCCTTCCTGGATTTCGTGTGAACAGTCCACACCCTGGAGGCGGAGTTTGGTTTGGCGTGGCGAAGAAGAAGGGTTGGTTGCGCAGGAATCGTGAGAGATTGGGAGCACACGCACGAGGTCAGCGTGAAGACGGGTTGAGTGTGGAGTAAAGGACGCACGCCGTCGAGAGACGAACGTTGCCAGGAGATGGTGTGAAAGATCAGGGCACGACAAAATGGCTTTCCTTCGACGCATGAAGAAGGCGGCACGATTTATCGTATTCGTGCTGAGGCTATTTTGTCTCGCGTGATGAAGCAAGACGCTGGCCTTTGGCTCTTGGCTGGGTCGTGAGGAACGGACCCCGAGCCTCGCGTATGTCGCCGAAGGGGACGGCAGCCATTCTGAAAAGCAGCGGGTCGGTGAGGACGATCGATGCACGAGAAAGCTGCATGGGGTCTTTGAGCCTTGGTGTTGAATCCCGCTCACGAATTGTCTGACACGTTCGTCTCACTGCGAGAGAGCGGCCGAGCGCCATTTTTGAGGGCGCATTTGCATGTGCATGACGAAGAGCCTCGATCCCACGTTCCATAAAGACCATCTCTGGACCAAGCTAAGTGCCAGAATAAAGGGAGGATTTGCTTTTCTTTCATTTAGTGTTCCCCTTGTATGTATTTAAGTCTGTGTGTGGAGGTGCCTCAATTAGATTTCAATTTAGTTTACCTCACGTTTTTCTTTCATTATTATAATCTGAAGTATTGTCATTGTACACATTTGATTACTGTTATTAAAATTATTATTTGTTTGATTTAATTTGCTTGTGTTTGTGTATCTGTTGTGGGTTGAGTACAACCCATGTGCCTCCGTCCTTTACCGCCATTTCTTCCTGACGTGCGTTGATCTCTGACTGTCTTGGCTGTAAGTCTCCAAGGGAGAATTATTTGGCCATCCGTCCAAGTGGGGGCTAAACCCCCCTGGACACGACAATATTATTTATTTGATTTAGTTAGGCTCCAATTTTGCGTGGAGTCAGGCCAGCTGTGCAGTAAGCCAATGGGTGGAAAACACTGCTCGACTAGATAGGTGTGGTGGCTTTTGGCCGTGTTATATGTCACGTGATATCTGTTAACCAATGACATTGCATACAAATGAAAAAGCCAGAAAAGTGATCTTTAAAGGCTCAGGTGGTGGATGGAATACCCTGAGGATAAACCCTGGATCACACTTGGGCTGTGTGCCAAATTTGGTGGTTGTCTAGTCCAGCGGTCCTTGCAAAAAATGCAGACAGATAGCGGATTAATCTTATTTATTAGATCGATGTGAGTTGGGGCACAACTTGATTTACCACTTCAAAGAAGCTTTCATGAAATTCCTATCATTGATTTCGAACACCATTTTAATGGAGACAGACAGATGAATGGACAGAAGGTGTAGCGTGACATTACCTCCCGAGAACATTAGTGCAGATTATTTAACAGTGAAGTTGAACACCACTTCAAGGAGAAACTATATCCAGTGAAATGCTTCCCATCCATCTGGATGAATTCTACTACCCGAATTGTCTAAACTTGTGCAACAGCAAGATGATCGTTTTTGACTTTGGGAGTTATGTGGAAACCTTTTGTTGATTTCTAAAAAAATACATAACTTGCATGTGTTCAGGTACAAAAGAAGCGTGTGTGGCCCAAGCAGGAGCTCTGCACTTACCTCCGCTTTGTGGTGCAACGTATGAAGGAAAAGGTAAAGGGCTTTTTTTTTCCTGAGACAATATTTGTTTATTTTTACTACTGTAAATGTAATTTCGGTTGTGTATTCTAGTTATAGTGTATCCTTTCGGAGTGGGAGGGGGATTGTGAAGTCCCCCTCTTGCCCCCCTACCCCCGGCTCCCCCGTGTCTGACCACACGGAGGTATGTGTTTAGTCGACGACCTGCAAAGAGGGCACATTTTGAGGTAAAGCAGAACGACAGTAAATAACTGATTTGTATGTGATGTTGTTTTTTGAGTCGTTGGGGTTTAATGAGTGATGTATGCAGATTAACGTTTGGCAAGCCATTGCAGGTTATGGTGCAATCAGTGGTGTTGATTATTTGTTTGAAAGACTTCTGCAAAACATGTTTTTGCATTATTATCTTTCTCAACCCTGTGTCTTCTTGCTTTTAGTCTTTGGATGTGTGGAGACGAGCGAACGAGAGTGGTTTTCACTTGTATCGTCGTCTGGTGCACACACCTATGGACCTGCACATCATTCAGAAGGTGTGCAGCAGGATCAAGGGGGCTATCCAGACTCTTTGTAAGATGTTGTGCTCTGTGGCTGACTGGCCAATTGTAATGCATATATGACGTAGATATTCTATCTGTCTCTCCAATTAAATGCATTTATTTTAAGTGTCTTTTGAATTTATCCATTTATTCCTTCATATATGTATGTGTGTTTGTGTGTGTATATGTATATATGTATGTATATATATATGTATATATATATATATATATATATATATATATATATATATATATATATATATATATATATATATATATATATATATATATATATATATATATATACACACACATGTTGTTACTTTGGAGTAGAGGGAGGTCCAGAGGTAGATTGTGTTAAGAATAATATGGACCGTGTGACTGTGTCGCTTAGGTTCCCCTTGCAATAGCTAGTGACCACTGTATTCGTTTTTGGTGTGTGTCTGTCTGTCTGTCCCGAGCATAGCTCTGTGGGTTTTGATCCGATCCTGATAAAATTTTGGTGGGAGGATTATATCATGATCTGGTTATGTTTTCCTGAGAATGGGCGTGGTGTACCCATTATGGGTGGAGCCACGCCCAAAAAACGTGTAGCCGATTTCAATTTGCATCTTATCCAAGGGGGTTTGTCGAATCTGGCAGGGGTTTCGGCATTTGGTTAGCCCAATGGCACCTGCATAGCCCCATGGAGCTCGATTTTTCATTTTCGTCCTAAGGTCAAGGTCACAAGGTCACAAACTTAGAAAATTGCGAATTTTGACATAAAAGTCATACGACCGCCCAAACTTTGAGAGCTTGGATGACAATATTTTTTATGCATAATCTTGAGGTCATTCCCCACCTAAAGTCTTGAAACCATTTTGCTCTATCTCGAACACCTTGCCCGTGGCGCCCCCTTCAAGTTTGTTTTTACGCTGATTTCATCAAAGTATGGATAATCCGAGGAGTGTGAAATGCCATATAGCCTATATGACGTTATATTGTTCCTGGAATGTTCCAGAGGAAGTTTTGCACCAAAGGTCATAATCCTTGACCTTTGACCTTTAAAGTTCACAAAGGTCAAATTTTCAAAGTTGTGGGAATCGAACCGGGTTTTCGACCTTCTTCGACGAACTAACTCCAATAAGCTATAGCATGTATCCTGTTTCCTTATTTTAATGTCCACAACATTGTTTTGTGTCCTTTTAAGGTTATGCAAAGGTCAAATTTTGAAAGTTGTTGAACGAAACCGGGTTTTCGACATTTTGCAGCTAATAACCTGTCACTCATACCACATCATGTTGATCATTTTATAACTTGGTCAAACATTATCACATTGTCTCATCCTTGACTTCTGAAACAATGTACATCGTCAAATACCTCTCGTGAACCATTGCCGTCTCCAGACTTTTTTATTTTTATTTTTTTCCTTTTGAGTGTCTGGTCTGTTCCAGTTATTTATTATTAGCATATTATCTCCCTTCCCATATTCCTTTTAATAAACCATTTATTTTTGTAAAGAAATGTCCTCTCACCCTTTTGCCTTCACATGTGTTTCTCAAGCAGGTTCAGCTTCATTTGGCTGAACCTTGGGGAATCATAATAGCTGATATTGAACGCAGTAACATGAAAATCGTTTTGGTCCCTCATGGGGTCTGATACCCAAAAACATATTTTTGCCATCGATGTATGCATGCATATAGAGTATTGTGCAAAAATTTGTGTTACTCCATTAATATCCATACTTCAGGGTAAATTAATCAAATTATCAGTGATGAGAGTCATGTGTGTGCATTATTGTGAATTAACAGCCTTTATAAATGTGTGTGAAAGAAACCGATGCTATGAAAATTCATTTTATCAGATCCGTCATCCTATAAAAGTTAATTTTATAGTATCGGTCAATACTTTGTGTGTCCGTCCTTTGCCTTCTTGAGTACCATCACTCTTTTACCCATGCTTTCTGTATATGATTGAAGCACTCTTAAAGGAATATTGTGCCAAATATCCTGAAGTACATTCCACAGTTCTATAAGGTTAGTTGGGACTTGGGACCCTCTTGTTCTGAAACAATCTACGTCGTCAAGTTTCCAAGTAATCCCATATGGCCTCGATGGGACTCGTGTATCCGTACTCTGGGGTGGCCATTCTTACACTTGGAGCACACCAGCTGTAAAATTGTTCTCCAAATACTGTTTAACTATGTTGGAAGTGTGATTTGGATTATTATCTTGTTGGAAAATGAATTGTCTTCCAATTAAACAATATCCATGAGCAACTGCATGGTGATGCAGTATCTGCTTGCACTTCTCATTTGTTCATGTCCCATTGATTTTAACATGTTTTCCTACACCAAAAGCTGAGATACAATCCCAGCCAGTCTCAGAGCCTCCCCGTGTTTTACAATATTGCGTGTCATCACATTCTCCAAGTCTTCAGCGTACGAACTGGTGTATCTGATCCAAAAAGTTCACACTTCCATTCATCAGACCAGAGTACCTGATCCCATTGTTCCGTCGCCCAATCTTGGTATTATCTTGCAAATTTCAGTCTTTTCACCTTGTTCTGTGGTCTGAGCAGTGGTTTCTTTGCTGCAGCTCTGTCATGGAAACCTGCTGCAATCAGCCTTCTGTACACAGTCCTGGATGAGATGTTCATGTTCAGGCCTGCTCTCATTTCATTTGTCAACTGCTGAGTTGATTTTTTTTTTCTCATGTCGGCTGAGCAACTTCAAGTGCTTGAATTGCCTTGAGGAGGTTCTTCTTGGTCTTCCTGACATTTTCTTGTCTTGTTTCTTTCATGCGTTGCAAAGTGTACCTCACACCGTTGTAGGAGATCTTCAGCTTTTCTGCTATTGTCTTCATTAGTGTGCCCTTCTTCTCGCAGAATTTGGATCTTCACACACTGTTCTGTTGAAAGTTGCTTCCTTGGCACCATCCTGAAACCACTCATAGACTTCCAAGCAAGGGTACAAGCAGATTAAAACTAATGTCACATATTCATGATTTTTCAACTTTTATTGTGGTTTCTTGTAATTCGCATTAATGCAACTGGTGTTGATTACTTCAATAATTTATGATTATTTAATGTACAAAAATCCATCAACTGTTTCCTGCATATTTGTTTTGTGCTAAGTGGATATGACCAGCACATGATGAATGATGACATAATATGTAGAGCAAAAATAAAACTTTTCCAGTTTCCAATTTTTTTTTTGTACCATGCTTAAATGTAACTGTGATATTACAATTGACTTTCAAAAAAACGTGAGTTACTCTCTCAGATGAAATTCCAAATTAATGGCGGACAATGCGCACGCAGGTCATGAGGAGAAAAACGAGAAATTTAGCTCTTTTAAAACCAGCGGGTTTATTCCCGAACCATAAACAAATAAAAAGAATCAGGGATGGTGATCGTGAGGAGATGTTGCTGGGTTGGGATGGGAAGGAAAGAAATACAATTAATAACAAATTGTATCCATCCATTGGGACCATACTCTGTGCAGAGCATTGGTGCTGCCTCAGCAGTCTCCAATTGGGCACAGTCCTGGACGGGTCGCCACTCCGACACAGTATACCAGCATGCTGGCACTCATTTTACCGACCTCGGAAGGATGACAGGCCAAGTTAACCCCACCAGCTATTAATTCAACAGCTGAGTGGCATTTGAACTCAGGATCCTAGCATCCAAAGCCCACCACCCTAACCATTAAGCCAACACCAGGCATACAAATTGTATGCAGTGAGGTAAAAATTATTGTAAAGAAACTAAGGTGTCTCACTCCAGACTCGATCACAGACTAGAAAGGGACAAAACTGGGGGACTCGGCTCTGGTGGTCGCGGGTGGAAGGATGTGTGTGGAACAGCCATGCGCGGGTGAAGAGATGATTAGCAGGACGATGAACAGGCTCCGCACTAAGGCAGGCAAACAACGATCTCAGAGCTCTCCTCCCTCAGCACTCGTTCTCCTCAGTTGCTGTTCTCTTCAGAGCTCCTTTTCTCCGTTGTGTTGTCCAGACTCCGCCCTTTGGGAGGCGTTCGTAGCTCTGTCCTCTCTTCTTCTCTTGCCAAGTCTCCTGGTGTCGCCAATTTGAGGTTTACATCGGGGTTTATACACACTATTTCCTTAACTATAATCCCTAACTGATTATTACCATGCACCATCCCCTGTATGGTGCACATGCAAACAAAACATTCCTTAAGCTGCCGTGTCCCAAATTATTACATCAAGATGGGCTCACCAATCATACACGGACCATGCAGTTTAATACGGTTGCGGTATTCGCGCCCGCCGGCGTGCTGACGGCCACGTAACTCGAATCGCGGCACGTCGCCCACCGGACGGACAATCCAGTCGTGACCCTCTCGGACTAACGCCGGGAACCAGTCACTGGTGGACCTTTCAGTCTCACCGCGATCGAGCCAATCAGCCCCCGCGTGGGGTAGGGTTGCTCGCCAAATTCGACCTACCTAAGTACCCACGCGGAGGGTAGACCGGGCGATCGCACCTCGCCGCAGGTCGACTTCGGACACGGGCCACTTAAGCGACCCGTTCCGTACTATCAGAATAACCGAGCGGTGTTATCGTCGACCTCGACGGTTCGATTAATTATCGGGCGTATTCAGCCCACTACCAACCCTTTACGTGAAGCAAGATGAGGATTCAATGGGAGAAATGACGAAGCGAAGCGGGAAACAGTTCAACAATAAAGCACATTTATTCGCGGCACACGGGAAGCACCCATTCAATTCCACCAAAAGCACACAGAAAAGACACAATGCAATTTACACAAAAAGCAAATGTAAAAGCGAAAACACAATGCAGAGCTAATACCGACTACCGAGCACACGGCAACACTTATACAATTCTACTTCACAGACGGCGCCGACAACACATACCCAAAACCAAGGAAAAGAAATACCCTCAAGGATGAGGCGGCCTGAGGCCGAGACCGGGTCGGCCTACCCGTCTGGTGATGAGACGCGGAGCGGCGATGGCGCCTCAACTCCGCGGGCCTCGCGGACAGTGTCTGGTAGGGGGTGGGAAAGGGGCCCCCTTGGTCGCACTATCTCAGCGCGGGGGGAAACAGGAGGGGGTTGCTGATGCTCGGGGTATAGAGGATCTTTATTATCCCGCGACGAGCGTCTCCACCTCGGCCAGGTCGCGCTGTCGGCCTCCCTCGGGTGCAGCTCCCTGCACGACGCGAGCACCCCCTCGTCTGGTGTCGCCGCCTTTCCACAGCTCGTCCCCTCCGTTCCGACTCCAACGCACACGACGAGCAGCTCCACCACCCGCGAAGTCTTGACTCTCTGTTTCCGACTCTCCTACTCTCCGCCTCTCCGCCTCTGGACTCTCCGACTCTCCTCTGACTGACGAACACGGTCCTTTTATCCCCCCGTAGCTTCGCCTTTGACCCCCTCCCTTTGACCTTTCACCTCGCTCCCCATTGGCCCGAGAAAAAGTGGGCGTGAAGGCTTTTTGATCCATAAATTTGCATATATCGATCGTCCTGGAGGCGGGGCCAAATCGCCCCTCGCTCACCGATTGGACGGCAAAAAGTGGGCGTGTGTCGTTTTTGATCCGTTTTTGAAGCACAAAATCCGTGATTTTGTACACGCTGTTCGGCGCGCGCCCTGCACGAGTCCAACACCGGTACCCACAGGCGGCGCAAGAACGGTGGCGATGCGACGGTTGCGAAGTGTGACGTGAAGGTCGTGGCGGTTGTGGTGAAGCGGCGTTGTGGTTGGTGGTTGATGTTGTGGTTGTGCTGGTAATCATGGCGGTTGGTCCAAAATAAAGATAGTAAAAGAAAAACGGCTATCCTGAAGAGTCGCAGCACGCATAAATGACATGTATTCCCACTAGACAACGGGTTTGGGCCTAACTACACATATACTTGCCGAGATACCTCACCTAAGGGACCTGAATGGTGGTTTGCGAATTTGGTAACCACAACAATACATTTCTGTCTGGTCTGAGAATATCTAACCCCCCACACAAATGCAGCTAATATACTGTGTATGTATGTATGTATGTATGTATGTATATGTACATATATATCGATATCTCTATTATAATACCAAGCTTGCACACTAAAAACTCGGCTCGCCGTCACACGATCCCTATGAAATTGCTGTGGCATTTAGCGGACATGCCGACAATGTTTGGGAAGTCTTGGCGTTCCATAGTACCACTTGCATTTTGCACAATGCGTATTTTTGTCATTCCCCGTGTACGGTCTGTCGTCTGCTTCCAGCTATGTTGTACTGCTATGCCGTGCATGTGCACGGGTATCGCTAGTATATATAAAGATTGGGGTGGTTGGGATTACACATTTTTAAGAAGAAGGTGCTTACAGCGAAAAGTAATTTTAAAAAAACAACTACATTGACTCCGTTAATTTGAGCAAAAAGCAAGAGCAGACCCGGTCTCGTGACCGGGTTAGGGTTAGGCCTATAGGCCTTGTTTGCTTTATTCACAAAAAAACACCCATGGGAATTAATTGTCATTCCATTGCTCCTTGACTATCAATTCTCTATGTTTGGTTTTCTGTTTATGGCAGAGAGTGTATACAATATTATGTTTGTTTTTGCTCTTGTGTTGTGTTGGGAAATGCTTAATTCTCCCCCACACTTTTTGAAAAAAAATGGGGGGGGGGTGATATTGTAATCGGCCCTGTCTCTGTCTGTCTGTCTGTCCGTCACACGATCTGCTAATAAACGGTTGTGTGGAAATTCACCAAACTTGTTGTTATGATCAGCACATGGCAAGAAGGTACAAGAGCAGCATCATTCTTGGCCCCCGCCCCCCTGGGGCAGGGTCAAGCGATCAAGTACCAAAAAATGCGTTTACGGACACATTTTTAAACATTTTAAATTGAAACTTTGTATATGCAATCAATATTGGGAGATACATGAAATGTATCACTATTTTTTTTTCTTTTTGGATTTATCCCCCGGTTCCTGCCACTGGGGGTGAGTACTTAAGGTCACAGGGGGTTTTTTTTGTTTTTTTTTAAACTCAGTTTGGTATTGGGACATTCCTGGTGGAACGACTTGCCATCTTTCAACTCTGCTTTAGGTGGGAAGCATGGGGGATTTGCGATGGCGTGCCATCGACTTCACTCTCAGTTTTGTTTGCAAAGCTTTCCTGGTTAGCATCCAGGGTAGTCAAAAACAAAAACCCACCAATCACGATTTTCTGCAAAAATAGAGAAATAAAATAACAGAAAAAAAACTTGCTATTTTTAATCACCAAATTACAATTGACCACTTGATTGCATGGCATATTATCAATCGCTAATTTGACATTTTTACTGAATTCGCTTGATAAATTATGCGGTGTTGAATTTATGTACTCCATGTAATTGGCTTTTCCTTTTTCTTTTTTTTTTTTGGACCGCCCTACAGAAGAGAATGCAAATGTATGGGATTGCCACACGCATGATATGCTGATTTCTTTATTTCTTTATTTATTCTGAATTTCTCAACTGTTCCTCTCAAACCTAAGCTATTTATTTACTTCATCCTCCTGATTTTTATGAGCCCTCAAGTACTGTAGTTTGAGACTACTGTATCTCCTTATAACCAGTTCACATTTGTTTGTACTGCACAGAACGTGGAGGATTGCTTATACAAAACTATTGAGGAGTTTCAAGGAGACACTCAGCTACTTCTTCATAATGCCATTCTCTTCTATGGAGGTAAGGTTAATCAACTTTCAGGCTTGAGGGATGTGGGTAACTGCCATTTATAGGCAGAATTTTAACGCCTATCCCACATTGAAGCAACCACAGAGTGTCCACTAGCACCTTATATAGACCAGATCAGGCATTAAAGGCAGATTGACAACTCCCTGAAGGTCATTTGTAAGACAGCTGCTTTTTATGAAAATCCAATAATGATGTGTACATTTTGCTGATGTGAACTTTGTTTCCAGAAACTCAGAATACAAATTCTTCATACTTTTAAGCTTGGATTTCATAACCTGACAAGAAGTCCAGAAGGCCTCAACTCCACCCTAAATATAAGTAGAATGGCACTTGGTAGGGTGCATACCTCCGCCAGGTTGAACAGTTTACATTTTGTATCCCACTGATAGGTCAGATCTGCATCTGAACCCAAACCAAAATCTAATCAGATTGTTCTTGTCACCTACCCAACTCATCCACCAAGTTTTGTCGTAATCCATTCATAACTTTTTGAGATGGTGTGCTCTGCATCAATTTTGGCCCCATTTAAGAAAATAAATAATTCTCATCCGGATTCGGATTCAAATCTTCACCAAAATTGAATCAATTCGTCCGTGTTGCACACCCAACCTCTCCACCAAATTTCATCCAAATCCATGCACAACTTTTTGAGATATCCTGTTCACAGACAGACGAACAAACAGACAGACAAAGATGAAACATAACCTCCATCTTCCTGACACGTTGATGTAGGTTATTATGGCAATGCTGACTCCATCTTCCAGAGTTATATAACCTTAAATTAGCTGAGGAATGCAAGGTTGGCGAGAAATGAGTCGTTTATTTTTTACATGTGACACATACCTTGTACTTGTCCATTATGAAAATTTGAAGAAAGACCTGGTCTGACATTGCATGCCTCGACTGCATCTGCTTTTTAAAGCCAGTTCAGAAATGTTGTCTGCTCAGGATAACTCATGCCTGATTGTGAAGCCGAAGACGTTGACAAAGTTTAGTCGCAGGCGAAACAAAAACATTAATGAGGTTTTTATTTTTTTTTAACCACAAGCTGAGACTCACTGTTTTATATCCCATTCATTAGATGTCCAACACTTATTTTATTTGTGGCTACATAGTTCATTGAACTTTTTGCACTGAACGTCTAGCTTTTTGGCTTGTAGCGGTGCTGCATTGTCAAGCATGTTTTATTTGGTAGATTGGAACATACAACATTGATTTTACACCATTGTTTAAGATAAGTTCCTGTAATTCTGTCTACATCATGGTGTTATACTATGCATTTGCATACTTTTGAAGAATACAAGTTGGTGTCCTCATGACAAATAAAGAGTTGACTATTTGACAGAATACGATGTGAGTTTTGATCATCCATCACTCCTTTGTTTCACATTTATTGAGCCTGCTCCACATACTTACCTGCTTACCTTCTTTCCAACCTCTTCTATTTGCATAGTTTCAATACCTGTTGGGGTAGATCTAATTTTTTGTGTTTATCTGGAACAGAGTTCAGCCCGCAGTCAGAAATGGCCCGGGGGCTGTACCGAGACACAAAGCATGAGGTGAGTTATTCTCTTTTAAGAAAAATGAGGAATTTTTTTTGTATTATTTTATTGATTGCTCTTTTGTTCAAATATATTGTTATATGTATGGAAAAGGTTTGAGGTGGTGTAAGTGTATTGAGAATTTTTGCAGGGCAGGGCCTCCTTATGATGTGTGTGAGGCCACCTATCGATAATTTAAAGCAATTAACCTGTCCCATAAGCCTGTGTTAACCCGTCTCTCCTTCCTTTTTATGATGAAACCCACTGCCCTCTCCGTCCTCATTCAACTCGAACCCCGATCTCCATCACCATCAAGTTGCTTGGGTCTGGTTTGGTTCGCCCAACATGTGGGAATTGTGCCGAATGCTGGCAAGGATATGTCATTGCGGACAATGCTAGACAACGCACCATGGGCGTGTTATGAAAGGATGCTTGCAGGCACTGCAAAGTGAGAACAAGTGTAGTGTAGAGAGTGAAGTACAGTCAGTTGATGTGAGTGAGTCGAGAAGCGTTAGGAGGAGAAAGAGTTGGAAGAGTTACAGGAGCGACGCAAGCTGCCCGAGCACCATACTCTGCATCAGCTTGCCCGCACCTGCGGTAGATACAACAGCAGTGATGAATACTGCATTTTTGGACATTGCGGACCACAACTCTTGCCTTCCATTTTATCCCACGTTACTTTATCTACCCTTGCTTGAGGTTTATTAGTCCCCTACCGGTATCACCGGAGGGCGTTTCATCAATTGTTTTTTTCAGTTCTGTCCTTTCTAAACTTAGAAAAGATCACATATTATACGGCGTCAGTGTTCAGCTGCCCTGACTCCACCCCACTGCTTGACACAAATTGGCTGAACAGCTGGGCTGACTTCACTCCAATGAAAGCATGCGCTGCCACTGCATGAAGCATCACAGATTGGCAGGCCTCAGGCTTTAGGCCTGGGTGTTAGTCCATGGCCCAGACCAATTAGAATGATACCAGGTATATAACCATGATGTATTATATACTAGCAAATGCAACCTGTTGCTTCACTGATGGGGATATTAAATGGGGGAGAGAGGAGGGAGAGAAAGGCAGGATGGAGGAAGGGGAGAGAGAGGCAGGAGGGAGGAAGGGGAGAGAGAGGAAGGGGAGAGAGGTAGAGAGAGGAAGGGGGAGAGGAGAGGACAGCGGGAGGGGAGAGGAAAGGGGAAATGGAGGAAGGGGAGGGGAGGGGGGGAGAGATCGATGCCTCACCAAATGTTGCTATACACTGCCTGAGGTCGGGTAGAGAGAGAGAGAGAGAGACAGAGAGAGTGAGAGTGGGGGGGGGGGGGGGTGGAAAAAAAGATAGAAAGGTGAGGGCTGGAGGATCGGTTTGCAAAGAGAATGATATTGTTACGGTTGTGGAAATTCACAGATCACCATTCAGGTTCCCCGAAGATCAGTTATGTCGATAAGTGTGTGATCCAGGTTAGATTTCCCCACCGATGTATAACGGGAATTGTTCGTGTGCCGGGCTGTGAACCTTTGAGGTAGTGTTATTCTTTTCTGTCTTTTATTTTAAACAAATATCTCCTCACCATCTTCTCCACAACAAACAAACAAACATCTCCTCACCATCTTCTCCACAACCACCATCATCTCCTCACCATCTTCTCCACAACCGCCATCATCTCCTCACCATCTTCTCCACAACCGCCATCATCTCCTCACCATCTTCAACACGTCCGCGTGAAGCCGGTGATTTCAAACACGGCCGTGTTTTGACGGTGATTCCGAACACGGCCGCGTTTGACGGCAAGGTCGGATCAAAACGGCGAAAGGGGCGCAGCCAGCCGGGGGTGAAGGGTCGAAGGTGAAAGAGCGAGCACCCCCCCCCCCCCCGGACCCGATAAAAAGCTGTGCTGGAACGCCGAGAAGCCAGTTGTTGGAGTGTTGGAGTCCGGGGAGTCCAGTTGAGAACGAACGAGTGGAGAACGAGCGGGAGTTGAGGAGAATGAGTTGAGGAGAACGAGTTGAGGAGAACGAGTGGGAGCCGGGAAGAGCGCTTGGAGAGAGCATTCGAGTTCACGCTGTGCTGGTTGTGTGGTTCGTTGGATGCCCGTTGGAGAGTTCGGAGGTTGGAGTGGGGGCAGAGACACCGAGGGTCGCCAAACCAGGTACCCCGCTCGGTCTCTCGGAGCCCCTTCGGTCATCCCGGCTTCGAGCAAATTATAAAGGCTCACTAGCTCGGTTCTTCCCTTCTTTCTTGGGTTTTGCATGAAATCTGTGGCGCCTTGTCCAGAAGTAACAAACTGATTAAGTGCATGTACATTACATAATAGACATCGGCTGTAGGTTTTTGCTCGTGTCTTTTTCCCCATCCCCCTCCCCCCATTCATTGCATTGCTTGTGTTTGAATAAATGTTCCCCATTTTTGAATGTTAACCTGCTCGTCGTGTCACTTTCTGCCATTGACTGCCATAATTGCGTTCGGGATATGAGCTGGCTGATTATAAGCCGATAAAACGTACATCTGGTCCGACGGGGCTTGGCGATATAAAACTGCTCGGCAATCGCAAACGGAACGAGCTGCTTAAAGGGGCTGTCACACCTTGACGTTTTAGCCAGCGTATGGCAAGGTCTCAAAATGTATGTAAAACGCTGGCGGAGGTTGAACTATTGATGTTTTTTTGAAAGTTTTGGGTGTATAATAACTTGTTGAACGTATGCATAACGTATTAGTAACGTACACAGAACGTTTCAATCACATATAGATAACTTATACCAACGAATGCTTAGCATGTTGTCGGCGTTCACAACCTATGCCCAGCGATAGCCTAATTTATGCATAGCGCGGCAGCGTATTGCCGACAATCACGTGGCGTAGGCTATTCATAGGCTGCGGATCGACGATTCAAATCATAACCGCAATAGACATCGAAGTGTGAAGCCGCTGTCACACCTTGACGTTTTAGCCAGCATACGCCGACGTATGAAAAATTTGCCGAACCAAGCTGGCGAACGTCAAATACGTAATGGGTAAGTTTTGTATACGTTAAGAGCACGATGGCATACGTCGTAGTACGTCGACAAATTTTCAGCATGTTGAAAATTTCTCGACGGACTCGGCGTATGACACACGTTCCGCATAGGCTGGCCATAAGTTGTAGGCACGTTACGCGATCGTTGACACACGTCGACACATGTTACTTGTAAGTTACTCATAAGTTGAAACACTTCGAGGTAATGGTTAGCGTCAGTGTTCCAGACTCCCTGGGTTTTTTTTTTTTTTGGTTTTTTTCTTCGGTATAACGGTGATGTTGACACTTCGATTTCTAGTGCGGTTATGATTTAAATCGTTGAGCGGCAGCCTATTAGTTATATTATATTGTTACGGCTGTGGAAATTCGCATTACACCATAAAGGGCCCGTAGGTGAGATATCTTTAAGTACATGTGTAGTTAGCCCAAACCCGTTGTATAGAGGGAATTTATGTGATCCATTCGGGCTGCGATCCTTTGAGTTAGGCGTTTTTCTTTTTCTATCTTTTATTTCAAACACACAACATTTCAACAACCACGCCATCCCCATCACAGCGCCAACCACACTGCAACCACGCCACCTCCACCATCTACGCTACGACATCTTCGCCACTCACCATTCAACAGGCTCCGTGCGGTTACGATCTCCGCGGAGGAACAAACAAAAACTAACAAGGATGCTCGGTGGGCTTTTCCCGCCTGTTTTTCCCATCTGACTTCCCCGCGCTTTGGAGTGGAGGAAGAGCGATGCAGGTCAAAGGTCAGAGGTCATGTAAAGGTGGGGCCTCTTTTTGGGGGAATAATTCTCTGGCTCCGAGCCAAAAACTGACTCCCTCAGCCCCCGGACGGAGCGGGGTGGAGGGAAAGCGTGAGGGAACGCCTTTGTCGGGAACCCTCTCGAAGGAAGGTGGAGCCGAGAACGGGGCGGGGCGAAGGGCATAGCCCGGGCGATAAAAGACGGACACGGGCGGGCGCAAGGAGCGCTTTTTCTTCCTCTTCGTCTTGGCTGGTGGTTCGATTGGTTTTTGTGGAGAGTTGGTCTTCAGGAAGAGGTCCTGTGCCCGCGCATTGGCGAGCGGCCCTTTCACAAAGGCATGGACGGGAGACGCGGCGGCGCCCGTTGCGAGGTGTACCTGTGCGTCCGGACGGGGAGTGCCGGAGAGGGTTCGCCGGCCGCGAGAGAGGTTGGGGCCGGGCGCGACCACGCTGACGGTTGCGGGAGAGGGACTCACCAGCCAAAGGGAAGTCGCGACTTCTTTCTTTCTTTTCTTTGGGGTTTTTGTATGGATCTTGTGGCGCCGTGTCTCATAAAGTAGAACTGTTTTTGTGTTGCGGTGTGTACGCGTATTCGGTTGTAGCTCTGCATCGTTTCTTTTGTTTTAATTGCTTTATGTGCATTTTTATTGTGTATTGCTGTAAATACGTGCCTTACGTGCTTGTCTGTGTGTGCGTGTGAATAAAATGCTTGCTTGTTGAACTGTGCCCGTTTCGCTTTGTCTTTTCTCCATTGACCCTCCATCTTGCATCACGAAAAGGGGTTCGTAGTGGGTGCAACATCCAAGTAATTAATCGGAACCGTCAAGGCCGACGATAACACCGCTCGGTTATCACTGTAGCACGGAACGGACCGCTTAAGCGGTTCGTGTCCGGAGTCGGCCTGTGGCGTGGTACGATCGCCCAGTCGACCATCCGCGCAGGTACTTAGGTAGATCGAATTTGGCGAGCAACCCTATCCTGCGCGGGTGGGCAATTGGCACGGTCGTGGTGGGGTTAAACCCCCACCTGTGACTAGCTCCCAGCGTTTTTCCGAGAGGGTCACAACAGAATTGTCGGTCTGTTGGGCGACATGCCGCGATTCGAGTGACGCGGCCGTCCGCACGCTGGAGGGCGCGAATTCACAACAATATTATAACCGCACTAGAAATCGAAGTGTCAATATCACCGTCATACCGAAGGAAAAAAATAAAAAAAACAGGGAGTCTGGAACACTGACGCTAACCATTACCTTGACGTGTTTCTACTTATGAGTAACTTGCAAGTAACGCGTGTCGACGTGTGTCAATGATCGCGTAACGTTCCTTTAACACGTTACTCATAGGTTAGAAATAAGTTTTGGGTACGCTAAACATTACCTCGATGTGTTTCGACTTATGAGTAACTTACAAGTAACGTGTGTCGATGTGTGTCAACGATCGCGTAACGTGCCTACAACTTATGGCCAGCGTTATGCGGAACGTGTGAGTCATACGCTGGCATAGGTTGGAAAATTTCAAGCATGGAAAATTTGTCTAACAGCTCGGCGTACGACGACGTATGCCAGTGTATTACGACGTATGCCAGCGTACTACGACGTATGCCAGCGTACTACGATGTATGCCAACGTGCTCTTAACGTTTCCAAACTTACCCATAACGTATTCGACGTGTGCCAGCGTTTTAGCAAAATTTTTCATACGTCAGGCATACGCTGACTAAATCGTCAAGGTGTGACAGGGCCTTTAGCGGCTCGTTTTCTTGCAGGCTCCGTCGAGGTATAAACTCCCGGCATTTCTGTCCGCGCAAATAATTAGGTACATCTACAATTCGGTGATCGACCCTGTAGCGCATGGACAGAAGAGTTGGCTGGTTTATGGTGTGTTAAAAACACCCGTAGCTGGG
The DNA here is from genome assembly GCF_056783735.1 of Eptatretus burgeri. NCBI lineage: Eukaryota > Metazoa > Chordata > Myxini > Myxiniformes > Myxinidae > Eptatretus > Eptatretus burgeri. The sequence goes on along the minus strand of NC_140962.1, from coordinate 17,427,265 downwards.
TTTCGGCGTTGATCCGGAAGCTGCGACTCGATTGCTCGTTCGGCGGGCGCACGCGGCCGCAATTGAGCTAAAGGCGGTCGCCCGCACACTGGACGGGCGGAAATATACAACAATATGTTATGCTTAATGACCGATCACAAAAAACAAAAACTCATGTCAGAACATTTACACACACGACGACACAACAGAGTTTGTAAAGTAATCCGCTGGCACGTCTCTAAAAACTTTTTATATTCTAGTTCCAGAGAATTTGTGGGAACATGAACCAAAAGCAATCACTGAAAACATTGAGGTACCGCTCACGTCTGAAATGACATTGAAGTACCGCTCACCGCTCACGTACCCGGAGACGTCTGAAATGTCAAATATGTCCGAATTGGACAAATTAACACTTTTTCAGGAATCTTGCCTGCTTGTAAGTTCGATTCTGGAGCTTAAATTTTGTAATTTTTCGTAGTTCAAGAGATTCTCGAGGTTTTCACTTGCAAAAATGAAATAATGCCACAGATGCTGCCATCTCCGGGTGTTTATAAGCATTGCATTGTACCAAGCGATTTGTCGGTTTGATGAACAGACATTCGATGATATGAGTGAGGAAAGTGGGAGAAAAACCCAAAAACTTCATTGTGAAGAAATCATTCCGGCCTATTCCAAAGTATGGCATGGTTGAGCAGGTCAAAAAATATGGTGGTTTCAGACCCCAGCAAGATTACCTGAGGTACACCTTAAGACCTCATAGAAAACGGTGACTGAGGATGCACCTGATAAAGGATATAATTAAATAAGGCCGTTAATTACCTTCAAAGGGGGTGTTTTAATTAAGCCAAACACCCAATTTTCACTCTTGGCACTTCCTTGAAGTTTTCTTTGTTTGCATGCAAAGTTTCAGGCTGCAAGGTTTCCTGATATGGGGAGTAATGGAGGACACACATTGACTGACACACATGCACACGCACACGCACAGACACACATACACACACACACACATACATACATACATACATACACATACATACACATACATACACATACATACACATACATACATACACATACATACACATACATACACATACATACACATACATACACATACATACACATACATACACATACATACACATACACATACATACATACACATACATACATATACATACACATACATACACATACATACACATACATACACATACATACACATACATACACATACATACACATACATACACATACATACACATACATACACATACATACACATACATACACATACATACACATACATACACACATACACACATACATACATACATACACACACACACACATTTATTAGTATCGATGCACAGAAGTCGTATGCATGTTTTTGCTTCATGCATGTACATCGGGTTATTTTTAATCTGAAATAGGAAAAGCCAATAAACGAACAAAACATGGTGGGTTCATGTTTCTTCTTCTTCATTTTGATTCCGGCATCTGCTTGAGTGTGCGTGAAATGCAAACAATTTTTTATTTCCCGAACCTGCAGGGGACATGTATTGCAAAGAAATTCTCGCTCTCGTGTCTTAATAGTGTAGTAAGGCAGTGTTTAGATAAGATCAACATTTACCATGCGTCTTTTCAGGATTCCATAAGGATTTTTGCCCTCATTGGATTCTTGTTGTGTGCCATTTATTCTTTTTTGTTGTACCACATTTGTTTTTATCCAATTTTCTTTATTTTTTGTAAAATGTTTTATCTAACCATGAGTGTAGGTATTGTTGCGGGGCCGGACGTCGGCCGCGAGTACGACCGCTAGAGGGAGCTGCGGAGTTTGCTCGACCGATCACCCGGAATGCATATCTTACTTTTTCAGAAAATTTCGAAGAATACGGTTCTCTTTCGGACTGTGAAGCGTCAATATTTCGGCCACGTGGTACAGGGTTATTTACCAAATGTTCAAAATACCTAGAGACCACGTGGCAATCTACCGAGTATTCACACTCTCGACGGCACCCGTACGGAACGAGCTGCTAAGCGCGCTCGACCTGTGTGCGATCCGAGCGGTTTAATCGCCGAGTTTCGTCGGTCCAAATGTCCCCTTACAGCCGTAACTGCTTTTACTATTTCTCCAACACGCAGCACGTTCAGCCAATGAAGGAATGGATACGAACGAGCCAAAACATTTAACAAATGGGGTTTATTTATACAATAATGGGGGGAAACTAGGGAAGCACGCAAGAAGCAGAACTAAACCGAATATTAATAAGCACGTATGCAAGGTATATACAGCAAAAGCACTTATACGATTTACTACTTGGCAGACGGGCCCATGGACGCACACACGCACCCAAAGATGACCGGACAAAATGGTCTTTATTGAGGCCTATCTCGGACCTGTCCGCCTCATGCGGTCTTTAAGCTGACTCGGTCTGGCGAGAGGCGAGCCGAACCCAGACACCGGCGGGCGACCCTTGCGGTTCCTGCGGGGACTGGCGTCGCTCGAGCTCTCGGTCGTGGTGAGGACGACAAGGACGACGTCGACCAAGACCAGCCAGACAGGCTCCCTGAGACGAGCGCTCCAGCAAGATGAACGCTCCAGCAAGATGAACGCTCCAGCAAGACGAGATGTCCAGGTCGGGAGATGCCCTTTTCTGACCACCTTCTTCCTCCCCTTTTATGCGCCCCTGCCGGCTCGACCCCTCCCCCACTCGGCCCACGGAGAATCCCGGAGCAGAGGGTTGTCCTTGTTCTCTGCAGAACTGTTGTAATGGTCGTTTCTGTTGTCGTTGCTGATTTGTTTTCCAATAAAAATCCTATCTATAAAAATAAACCACAGCGCATGAACATTTAATTACCCATTAGACAAGGGAAAGGGAGCTATCTATAAAACACATACTTACCGATATAACTAATCTATAGGACCTGAATGTTGGGTGCGATTAGTTTCCAAATTCGTAACAGTATCTCCTTTTCCTACCATCGGGCTATTAGGAACAATAGGTGGGCCATCTTCTCACACTTGACTTTAAACTTGATGAATAACAGCTCATGGTCTTGAAAAAGGGGTGTCGAATGTAAATTGAAAAGCAAAGAAAGGGGAATGTATGGTGTGTACATGGTTGCAAGAAAACAGTGCTTTTCTGCATACGGAATGTAGAGATGTCTCAAGTATAACTTGCTTGTGATTTGATGTCTAATGCTTGTGCACGATGGAAGAACGAAAAAGGTTGTTTGTATTTAGAACATCATCTAGCTTGGACCAGGAGGCGATTCTGTGTAATATGATGTTCCACACATTGTTATGTGAGTGGATGAGAATGCTTGCACCAACACGGTGGTTTTCATTCATGAAGGTAAATTTGTCATGAATATTTTGTGGTCCACTATATTTAAGTATCAGTCTAAGCCACAAACTATACCTCCCACTACCTTATGAGTCACATTGTACTGGATAGCATAATATGGGATGTAATTGCAGATTCCTCGTGTGTTTTGCCGCATTAATGACTACACATCTAGAAGTGCCAGAATATTTAGCAAGATTCCATCTCTCGATGTTCCAATTAAGATATTTTAAATTTATTTTGCTTTTTTTTTTTCTTGTTGGCACTTGAAAGTTTTTCTCCACAATCAAAGCAAATTGATGGGTTAATGGGGGAGGTGAGTCACTGTTCTGTGGTTTTCATGGATTGCTTGAACCATTTTCTTCAGCTGAATGAGCTGCAGCTGTGCAAGATCTGCTTCTTCATGTCCAATGCTCGCCCTGAGAACTGGTTCTGCTATCCATGTGTAAGTGCAGCGTGAGCTCTGCTCATTGCTCACTTTTGTACCTCCACTGTTGTTCTTGTTGCTTCATTTGAAATGGTTAAAAAAAAATGCTTTGTATTTTTTCAGTCTCAACTGCATTCTTTTAACATATAATTAGGTGGAAAGGCTACCAAAATTTGAAAGGGTACAAAATATGTCAGGTAGGTATGAGAGTAAACAGGAAATGCACATTATCTGTGACACTGAAGGATGGATGAGTGAAGAGCAACATTGGACAGAAGTTGGGAGGTTCCACAGCAGTGTGGGGTTCGAGACATGGAGGAGATGGAAAGCTCGGATTTATGGAGGCAACAAGGAGCTGAAACACCAGATGATGAATACATGTCTGTGATGCTATGTGACAGGTGGCAAGGAGTGAAAGGCCATTTGGTAGGTTGTTGAAGTCCAAGAGTTCACCAACTTGTCTATCGTGGAGTAAGAGCAGAACTTGTGCCTCAGCTTGTTGATGAGCAATCCTAATGATACGCATGGCTTCAACATCAACTGCATTTTAGAGTTGCTCAGTGTTCAGAATTTCGATTTCAGAAGTTTTTGTTGGCTGTGGCTTATCAAGTCTCTTCAACCATAACTTGACCTTCTGGACCTACTGGTAGTTCAAATTCTGTAGATATAATCAACAGCAAGACATTTTACCAGGCTACTAGCACATAAGGGTCCAAAAGAATGATACAGATTTGGTGCCCTTACCTTTGTGTGCTGTCTAATCTGAGTTCGATTCTTGACCTGACAATAAACTGTCATAACTACCAAGAACTGCTTTGCAGACAGAACTTGCATCACAAGCTGGGTTGTGTATGTATGGACTTTAAACTGCATGGGTTACCTCGATGCTGGCATTAGTTGTTGGACATGAAAATCCATGGTGTTTTTGCAAATAATGGGCAAGTGATTGCCGGCACTCTGAAGAAATTCCAAATTGCTCTTCAAATTGACTTCGGTCGAACATCAGGCCTGGTCAGCCGGTTTGTGAGAAACTTGGGCCAATCTTCCCACTCGGTCAACTCCACAACAGGATGGGATTAATTCGAGCTATTCATGAAGTCGTAATAGTTTATAGTTCCAACACAAAGGGCCTACCATTATTGAAAGATACCTTGGGAACGTTTGAACCAACAGCTCAACTGTGAGCTGTTGCCTCCATAAATCCAAAGAGCATGCTTTACAGCCTATTACAAAATGTTTTTTCTTCTGTACACAAGCGAGGCTCATGGAAGAGCAAGGTAGTGCTGCCAGTGGGACAGACATCAATGGAATGACCAAACAGGAGAAGAGGGATTAGGGGAGGAAACACTGAAACTTGCAAATAACTAGAGCGAAATTGATTGCGTGCCATGGTAAATCCCCATGCTTCCCACTTAAAGCAAATTATATGATGGTAAAAAGTTCCACCAGGAATGATCCAAAATCAAATTTTGAGTTTCAATGTTTCCCCCATTTTTACTCCGATGAGCCTCAGTCCCCACCCCATGTTGTATGAACCAGGGGGTCAAATCAAAGCAATTGTTACTTATTGCATGCATTTCCCAATGTCGATTGCATTTACAAAGTTCCATTGAAAAAGTGTTTCAAAATGTGCCCCTAATTGCATTTTCTGACCTTTTGACTGCATCCCAGGGAGCAGGGCCCGAAACGACACTGCTCTCGCAACTGCTACGTGGTGATCATAACTACCAAGTTTGGTGAACTTCTGCAATCTTGTATTGAAACTTTGAATATGCAATCAACATTGGTGACGCATGGAATATGTAACGATCGTTTGGATTTGACCCTAGTTTCATGCCCCACGGGGTGGAGAATTAAGGGCACAGAAGTCAAAATGGGGGGGAAATTTTTGACTCAAAATTTGATATTGGGTCATTCATGGTGGAACCTTTTACTACCTTTCAACTTTGCTTTCGGTGGGAATTTGCAATGATGCACCATCGACTTCGCTCTAGTTGTCATTAAATTTAACTGATCAGTTCAAATTCAAGCCAAGACCACCCAGTTACCAACTGAGCTATTCTGCTGAACCACAGGACAGCGGGTACAGAGCACTAATTTAAATGGACATCGCTAAACAATTCCATGAAATGAACACATTGTAGACAAGCTCCCTTTTATTGTATGCTATTTTATATGACCAGAATCCTCCTCATGAGCTTGTTTGGGCTCGAATGAAGGGATTTGGATACTGGCCAGCCAAGGTGGTTCAGCGTTTAGAAGAACGTGCTGATGTGCGCTTTTTTGGACACCACCACCAGCGGTGAGCCACATGTTGGTTTGAAATCTTCAGCACTTGTATTTTAAAGTTGCAAGCTATTGCAAAAATAATAAAATATTCACTTGTGATGCATTGTAATTTAAAAATGCCAGCTTTTGTAAAAATGATTTTTGTTGGGAAGACGTTTGAGGTTGGAAATGGTTTGTTGTGCCATGCCATTACAGGGCCTGGGTACAGATTGACTGCATTCAGCCAATAACTACCAACTTGCATGATCTGGTAGTGAAACGCAGCCGTGGCTGGAAGAAGGCATGCTCTGAACTTGAGCGACACCAAGAATTTGTGCGCGGAGGACGTGTCTGGCGCCTCCGAGAGACCAGTGTTGTCATTGCTGGTGGAAATTGTGTTGGAGAGGAAACAGAAACCGGGATTTCTTCAACAAGCTCTGAGCAAAACCGCCACGTCTCTGTACGTCATAGGATAACCTGTATGTTTTTGGGAATGAATGAAAATTGTCTTGGTTTATCGAACATGAAGGAAACTTTTGGCACCTGGGATTGAACAATTTTATATAAATAATCAATCCTAGATAGCTGCTTGAACAATCCATTACCAGGATAATTTTTTGTTTTTGAACACTGAATCAAGGCTCATGGAAGAGTTAGAACACCGAATGGATCAGGATGCAACAGAACAAAAAGAACAGTAGAGAGGGGTTTGGGGTGGTGGTGCGCGAGTTAACGAAGGAAGAAAAGATCATGGTTTTATTTCCAAAATGAAAGCAAAATTGTAGATTGAAGCAGATCATTATTGAAATGAAAATGCAAATTCCAAGAAAGATGGAAATAGGTAAGGAGAAGGTGGCGTTGTGGTGTGGAGTGGATGGCAGGCGTTAATTGCATTAAAGGAGATCTCTTTGGTGCGCCTTTGGACCACAATCCAAAAAGGGTTGTGTGCCACAGTCAACCAGAGCTTGCAAACATTTATAATCAACATCAATCTTGAGTCGTGATTTATCTGCCTTGGGTCTATATCAGCAAGAAGCAAAATGATTTTTTGAGTACACAGTCAAGGCTTGTGGAAGAGAAAATATGAAACATTTTGTAAATCCCTGAAAACTCGAGGTGATGAGGACTGCAAGAGTACTTGAAATACAAAAATCCCTGACTGGCAGAGCTAGAATGAAATGTAGAATTTGAAACAAACTTGCATTGAGTGTGTACTTGTCGCAGAATCCCCATCTTGATTCCATTGCTGCGTCAATTTTAAACATGCTTATGAAGATCTTATCAGTGCGACAAGTGTAGCTTGATGCTGTTGCATCTGGATGCTCTTGCTGAGACAACACTGATGATAGATGCATAAGAAACACGTTGCATTTTTTTTGTGTGTGTGTCTGTTTATTCAGCTCAGGAAAAGCAGGTCTTGTTCATAAGCATTTGTTGGTTTCCGCAGGTCGACTGTTCGCACATTATGTGAGTGTGACGTGACTTGTTTAGGCCTTTGCATTTCAGCGACATTCTGTGAACAGGTTATCGTCGAGTGTTATCGGCAAAAAAGTGACGAAGCAAAACGGATCAGAAAAGTGGCAAGAGCAATCGAGTTCGAAGCTTTTGATGAAAGTTCTGACAAAACGACAAGATATTCATGATAAAAATTGCAGATTGCTGATGAAAGTTTGGGCACCAATTTATGGATTTGGATACTCCTGCATAGCTGTTAAAAGTTCTCCCAATGATTCTTTCTGCACAACGTTTCTGTTATTTTTGGGGGGGGGGACAGACAGCACCCAATGTTATTGTCTGTAAAGGTTACCCTGACCGTTTGAGGTACGTTTGGTCCATATTCTATCGGATAATCAACACAACTCGCTCACCGCATCTTGCCTCGGCTGATGCATGTGTATCAAGTTCGCAATCGTGCTCCCAAGTCTATACACACACCTTGAAAACAATTAAAGATGTTAAAAGAAATTAACAAAACAAGAAGGGTCCAGCAAAAATGAATTTTCAGCTTCTGCATATGTATCATTAGCAAATTGAGTGGATTAGCCATTTACATTGAACTAGGAATTCCATGAAAGTATTGTTGCGGTATTCGCGCCCGCCGGCGTGCGACGGCCACGTAACTCGAATCGCGGCACGTCGCCCACCGGACGGACAATCCAGTCGTGACCCTCTCGGACTAACGCCGGGAACCAGTCACGGGTGGACCTTTCGGTCTCACCGCGATCGAGCCAATCAGCCCCCGCGTGGGATAGGGTTGCTCGCCAAATTCGAACTACCTAAGTACCCACGCGGAGGGTAGACCGGGCGATCGCACCTCGCCGCAGGTCGACTTCGGACACGGGCCACTTAAGCGACCCGTTCCGTACTATCAGAATAACCGAGCGGTGTTATCGTCGACCTCGACGGTTCGATTAATTATCGGGCGTATTCAGCCCACTACCAACCCTTTACGTGAAGCAAGATGGGGATTCAATGGAGGAAAAGACGAAGCGAAGCGGGAGAACAGTTCAACAATAAAGCACATTTATTCGCGACGAACGGAAAGCACACAAATACAATTCCACCAAATGCACACAAAAAAAGAAAACACAATTCCATTTACACAAAAAGCAAACATAAAAGTGAAAACACAGTGCAGAGCTAATACCGACTACCGAGCACACGGCAACACTTATACAATTCTACTTCACAGACGGCGCCGACAACACATACCCAAAACCAAGGAAAAGAAATACCTCAAGAATGAGGCAGGCCTGAGGCCGAGACCGGGTCGGGCCTACCCGTCTGGTGATGAGACGCGGAGCGGCGATGGCCCCGCAACCCGCGGGCCTCGTGGACAGTGCCTGGCAGGGGGTGGGAACGGGGCCCCCTTGGTCGCACTATCTCAGCGCGGGGGGAAACAGGAGGGGGTTGCTGATGCTCGGGGTATAGAGGATCTTTATTATCCCTGGTGTGCGTCTCCACCTCGGCCAGGTCGCGCTGCCGGCCTCCCTCGGGCGTGCAGCTCCTGGCACCGCCGCGAGCACCCCCTCCCTCGTCCGACTCTCTTCAGCTTCTCCAGCCACTGCAGGCTTCGGGCTCCAGTCTTCCACACTCGTCCCCTCCGTTCCGACTCCTTCTCGTTCTCGACTCCCTCTCGTTCTCGTTTGCGACTCTCCTCTGACTGACGAACACCGTCCTTTTATCCCCCCGTAACTTCGCCTTTGACCCCCTCCCTTTGACCTTTCACCTCGCTCCCCATTGGCCCGAGAAAAAGTGGGCGTGAAGGCTTTTTGATCCACAAATTTGCATATATCGATCGTTCTGGAGGCGGGGCCAAATCGCCCCTCGCTCACCGATTGGACGGCAAAAAGTGGGCGTGTGTCGTTTTTGATCCGTTTTTGAAGCACAAAATCCGTGATTTTGTACACGCTGTTCAATGTGCGCCCTACACGAGTCCAGCATCGGTGCCCATGAGTGGCGCGAGATGACGGTGATGCGATGGTGGCGAGTTGTGACGGTAAAGGTCATGGCGGTTGTGGTGAAGCGGCGTTGTGGTTGGTGGTTGTTGTTGTGGTTGTGATGGTGGCGATTGGTCCAAAATAAAGATAGTAAAAGAAAAACGGCTATCCTGAAGAGTCGCAGCACGTATAAATGACATGTATTCCCACTAGACAACGGGTTTGGGCCTAACTACACATGCACTTACCGAGATACCTCACCTAAGGGACCTGAATGGTGGTTTGCGAATCTGGTAACCACAACAGTATTATCAACCCTACATTACATTAAAATGATTAGTTTATCAACTGAATATAGATGTTCTTTATGCAAATGTGACAAGAAATTTTAAAATGGCTTGTTTTGTATTGCGTTTTCTAACGACTGCTGGGTTTTTCAAACTCAAAACATAGCTTGTTTTGGATTTGGTTCATTTGCAGCTTCCCCGAGGTGTCATTGGGCTGGAAGGTTGGCTTCAAACCATGCACACTTCCTTCAAACCTTTCTAGCTTGGGTTTGAATCTCGACCCTGCTATAAACTGTCATTGTGGCTTTTCAATGCTGGAACGAAGCATCAGTTTGTTTGTCGTCCCTCCAATGGACCTTAAACTAGGTATAACATCTGCTAGCATGAGTCGGTATACAATAAAGGTTCCACAATGTTTTTTTTTTTTGGAAAAGGCGGCAAGCTATCGTTTGCACCTGGAGCAATGCACCCTCGGCAGAAAATCTGGGCCCTTGAAAAGTACCCAACGTGGCGAGTGGCTACCCATCAAGGGTTGTCACCTTTGCCAAGAGACTACTTCAACAGAATTGACGCTCTGTAAGAGTATGGTACATTGATGATGATTACGATGACGAGGTTTCAGTGTATTTGATCAAATGTGTGTGATCAAATGAATATTCTGTGTGTGCTGCTTATATTTTAGTGCTTTGTAATTTTCTCATCGAATAATTTTTGGTTTTTTTAGCCTCTCTTTGTCCCTCCTTTTCTATGATTTCTTACATTTTCTCCCCGACTTTTTAAACGATGAACCTGAATGCTGTTGCAATTTGTTCCATTCCACAGAGCAAAAGTCACCATGATGTAAAACATAAGAAGATTTCTCGCCTTTCCAAGCCTGAGAGGGCTTCTAAGGAGGTAGGTAGTGCTTGCTACTAGCCTTTGTACCATCATTGTTTTTTTTTTGGCATTGTCTTGTGTTTTATCAATGAAAAATTGGAAAAAGTATTATATTGTGGAGGTGGGGATGGGTCAAGGGATGGAGGCACAACCAACCTCAAGTTTTTATCTTGAGAAGAAAGATGCAACACAGGGGTTGATCCTTGAGATCACTAACAGGAAGACAAATGTTTGGCAGCCACCTTTGGGCATCAAATGTTCAGAACGGAGCATCGTAGAAGAACTAAAAATATCCTATCTTGACCAAACTGGACGTAATGCAAGGATACTTTATCATACAGTGTCTATAGAAAGTCTACACCCCCTTTCAAAATTTTCACCTTTTGTTGCCTTCTAGCCTGGAATGAAATTGCATTTAATCAGACATTTCCCACCTTTATTTACATGTCGTAACGCACAACTTTCAAGTGAAAAATAAATTCTACATATTTCAGAAAATTAATTTAAAGTATAAAACTAGAATATCTTGGTTGGATAAGTGTCTAACCCCCCCCCCCCCCCCCCCGAGTTCATGCTTGGTAGAAGCACCTTTGACAGCAATTACAGCTGTGAGTCTGTTGGGATAGATCTCTATCAACCTTGCACACCTTGATTGGGCAATATTTGCCTATTCTTCTGAACAAAACTGTTCAAGCTCGGTCAAGGTATGTGGAGAGCGTTGATGGACAGCAATCTTCAAGTCATGCCACAGATTTTTGATTGGATTTATGTCGGAGTTCTGACTGGGCCACTCAAGGGCATCTATCTTTTTGTTCCTTAGCCACTCCAGTGTAGCTTTGGCTGTCTGCTTTGGGTCGTTGTCATGCTGAAAGCTGAACTTCCGTCCCAATTTCAGTTTTCTTGCAGAGGACAGCAGGTTTTCCTCTCAGATTTTTCTGCATTTTGCTCCATCCATTTCCCCTTCTATCTTGACAAGTGCCACAGTCCCTGCTGATGAGAATCATCCCCAAAACATGATGCTGCGACCACCATGCTTCACAGTCGGGATGGTGTTCTTTGGGTGATGTACTGTGTTGGATTTGCGCCAAACGTAACATTTTACATTTAGGCCAGAAAGTTCCATCTTGGTTTCTTCAGACCACAAAACTTTTTGCCACATGGCTTCAGAATCTCCAAAGTGTTTTTTTTTGCATTCCTCTTAACAGGACTCAAGGTGGGCTTTTTTGAGCAATGGCTTCCTTCTTGCCACCCTACCGCACAGACCTGACTTTTGGAGTGCTTGGAATATTGTTGTCACATGCACACAGTGATCAGCCTTTACCATAAAGGCATGTAGCTCTTTCAAAGTTGCCATTGACCTCTTGTTGGCTTTTCTGATCAGTCTCCTCTTTGCTTGGTCATCCAGTTTGGAGGGACAGCTTGATCTAGGCAGGGGCATGGTTGTACCATTCGCCTTGCATTTCTTAATGATTCTCTTGACTGTGCTCCAAGAGATATTCAAGACTTTTGAAATATTTTTTATACCCATTCACTGATCTGTGTCTGTCCACAACTTTATCCCAGCGGTCTTTTGAAAGCTCCTTGGTGTTCATGGTTGAGTCTTTGCTGTGAAATGCACTACCCAGCAGAGGAAACCTACAGGAACAGCTGATTTTATACTGAAATGATCAGTATCACGACAATTTAACACAGGTGGAGGCCAATTAACTTGGTGTGTGATTTTGTGATTGGTTACACTTGAGCAAATTTACAATTGCTATTATAAGAGGGGTGGATGCTTATCCAACCAGCCAAGATATTCTAGTTTTGTATTTTAAATTAATTTTCTGAAATTAGTAGAATTTGTTTTTCACTTGCAAGTTGTGCGTTACGACGTGTAAATAAAGGTGGGAAAAGTCTGCTTTAATGTAATTCAATTCCAGGCTATAAGGCAACAAAAGGTGGAAATTTTGAAAGGGGTGTAGACTTTCTATAGACACTGCATATAACTACTGACTGCAATCGATGAGTTGGAAAATCCAGTATTTTGCTGTTGTTTTCAATAATGCTTTACCTGCTCATGTAAATGTCTGCCAAGCACAGTGACAAGAAAATATATTAACATGTACTCCTATGAACCAAGGAAAAAAAAATTCCTCGAGTCTCCACACCTGAAATCCTCCACGGCCCATGGCCGGTGTATTTTTCCATCAGGGTGATGGAGAAATGTGGGAAATAGTGAAATAAATGAAGTTTAAATTAATAATGGCAGATGGGTAAAATGTGGAAAGTGGATCCATGGGATGTGGCACGTTAAACTGAATTGATCTTCATTGCGATGTCCACATATGCTCACCGCCAAAGGAAGTAGGCAGACGTGGCATTACGTACATTGAGGTAAACACACCAGGGTTGCTTTTACCTTGCGCATGTGAAATGAAAAGCAGGGTTAAGCAATTGGTTCACTTCTGTATGTCTGTCCGTCCGTCCGTCCACAAACTTCAGTTTATATTCGAGGAACAACCTCATTTGGATTGAATGTTATATTTTGAACATGAATCAGAAAACAAACCTGTAGCTCAGCAGTACTTTGACTTTGAATTCATCCCGATCACACACGCACAGAGAAGAATGAGATTTTATTTTCTATTTTTGGTTTTTTAAAACTTTGTCTGCCTGTCTGGCAGTCAAACAAAATTGAAAATCATTCCAAACAGGAAACGTGCTGTTTTTAAGGATGTCATAAAGGACACAAACAACAGGCACGAAGAACTAATGTAACGTGTTGTTGTTCTGTTCTGCTCAAACAGTCCCACAGCACGGAGATAGCTGATCGATCTCCCAGGAGCGACCCAGAGATCCCTCACATCTATGATGTGCTCTTGTCTAAATGGAGCCAGGACTGCACAGTCTTCCATGATGTGTTTTGTTGTGTGTGGGGCAGCCTGGTAGTGGTTGCAGGTGTGGTCAGTGGTGACGTCGAGTTTGTGTTTGTAGTGTAAAAGCTGTGGGTGGTGTCCACAGCAGAGGCGTGCGAGTGAACATGATCAGACCTGAAGAGTAGTTGGTCTGTGTCATGCATGGGTGGGGGTTTACTGCCCAGGATACTGTTTGGGCCTTGTTTGTCGATTGCGTTTCTGGTTATGTGGGTGTGGATGTATTTCTTTGTCTTTTCCGTTCATTGGGGGATGTTTTGAAGGATGTCACTGTGGTGTCTTTGTGGTATAATTTGAATGTGTCTTGGGGCCTGTGGGTGGTTGCACATGTCGTGGCAAAGGTGATTTGGGTTGGCACTTGCCGTTGCAATTAACTGTGCACCTCTCATGTCCAAGTGGTCTTTCATTTTGAGCATTTTTACCTGTGTGTAGGTGCTCGATGGGTGGTGTTAATGTGCAACCTGTGATGATGCGAAGGGCTTTGTTATGTTTGGTATGTAGGGTGTTTGATAGACTGGAGGCCCAAGATGAGCTGGCATAGTTAATGACTGATCTAATGTACTGTTTTTCTATTCGTGATGTTTCTTTGTGGTGTCTGAAATTGGTGCCTGTGAGTGCCTGAAGTGTGTTCAGCCTGGATGTGCATGTTTTTCTGTCTCAGGTGGCATGATGTTTTTGGGTTGTCCGGCCGTACATACATCCATGCGCATTTTCTCTGTTTTCTCTGCAACCGGTCATGTGGGGTGGCAGCCATGTTGGAAAAACAGGAAAACTTTGGATCTCTGTATCTCCTAAACCACACTGTGGAAAGAATTGAAACTTGGCATCTGGCAACTGCATGGGGAATAAGAGTGATTTGACGATGACATCATCGGTGAAGTGTTATCCCGGTGAAAATTCTACACGAAGAACACTGCATCCCATAAGTATGAAAATGTATGTGGTTCATCTTGGGAAAGATGTGGACATAGTAAAAAATATTATGATGTTATCCATCACGTGGTTTGGCAGCCATATTGTTAACCTCCGCCATCTTCGAAGATGGATGGAGGTTGCTGTTTTCACCCCTTTCTGTTTGTTTGTTTGTTTGTTTGTGAACAGTATTACGGAAAAACCCCTCGACGGATTTCGACGAAACTTGGTGGGGGGGGGGGGTTAGGTATGGTCCAAGGATCATGCCATTAAATTTTGGACTTGGTCCCCGCCCCCCCCCCCCCCAAAAATTAAGAGAAAATTTTTTTTTTTTTGCATTTCTACATGTTTTAAGTGATTTCCAACCCCCCCAAAAAAAATTGTTACCCCCCCCCAAAAAAATTTTTTTTAGAGAATTTTTTATTGCATATCTACATATTTCAAGTGATTTCCAACCCCCCCAAAAAAATTGTTAGAGAAAAAAAAATTTTTTTTGCATTTCTACATGTTTTAAGTGATTTCCAACCCCCCCCCCCCCCCCAAAAAAAATTGTTAGAGAAAAAAAATTTTTGCAACTTTTTTTCAACAAAATTTCGATTTTTATTTTTTTGGCATTTTTACATGTTTTAAGTGATTTCCAACCCCCCCCCCCCCTAAAAAATGGAGAAAAGAACTATAACTCTCAGCACTGTTGACATCATATTTAATGAATAAGATATAAGGTTCACTTGAGTGACCCAGCAGTATTGGCGGCGGAGGTTTTGCACTCTCCCGAGTGCTCACCCTCTAGTTTTAAATTTTAAAAAGAAAAAATCTTTTCCAGAACTGCTTTACAGATTGAAGTGAAACTGCACCCAAATCATCGATTTGCCATGCTGAATAAATTTGGTAACTATGATGTCATAGGTCACATGGTCTGGCAGCCACCTTGGATTTACCCTAAAACCTTCAAAAATATTCTCCAGAATGGCTTGACAGATTAAGGGGAAACTTCACAGACATGTTCACCGTGAGTTGGGGTTACTGGGGTGAAAAGGAATAATTGATGTCACGTGGTTCGGCGGCTATATTGGATTGAAGAAAAATATTAAATAATGGTTTCTCTGGAACCGCTTATCCAATCGAAGCAAAATTTACCATCGAACAATATAGCTGCATACAGTGTGGAAATGATGATGTCGTTGGTCATGTGGTGTGGCAGCCATATTGGATAGAAAAATGAATCTTATCTGATCAAAACGAAACCACACATATAATCCTCTTCCCAATTCTGGGCAGAGTCCAAATTTTTAATGCCATAGGTCATGTGGTTTGGCAGCCATGTTAGTTTGAAAATCGAAAATGAAAAAACCTTTTTCTCCAAAACCGCTTAACAGATCACTATGAAACATGTTGCATCACATGGAGCAAGGACAGCGGATCACAACTGCAAAGATTCACATCGATCACTATAGCGGTTTCCGAAATATAATTTTAAAATATTTTCCTTGAAACCAATGTGGCTGCCATACCACGTTACTGAAGACATCGTTTTTGTCAAATGTATGTGGCAAGCACAGTGAATCATAACTGCAAAGTATAATATTGATAGGTTAAATGGTTTCAGAGAAGTAATTGTTTAATTATTTCCTTAAAACCAACGTGGCTGCCACATCATGTGACTGATGAGGTCATTGTTAAATATAATATTTGCAGCAACAGTAGTGGATCATCACTGCAAAGTCTCCCATCACAAGGCTAAGCAGTTTCAGAGAAATCATATATTTTTAATATGATCGACTCGGCATGGGGAATATTTATTGAAAATTTCAACATCATTGGTCACATGTTCGTGGTCTCGCAACCATGTTGGACAAAAAAAACCTTGTCCGATCAACGCGAAACTCCAAAGACGTGATCGGCCACCCATTCTGAATTTGATTTAATAAAGAGGACAATCGTGGGTCAGGTGTCCGATCGTAACGGGGTTGTATAGAAGCGGGGCGGCCTGGTTTTCGCTTTCACCAAAGAAATTTCACGAAATTTTCACCAGAGATGCGACTGCTCATATGGAATGTTTTGTGATAACTATGTTTTGTGAAATTGTAATTGGCAAAAAAAAAATTATGACTTCATCCTTCACGTGGTTCGGCAGCCATATTGTTTTTCACATAAAACCTTCAAAAATCTTCTTCTCTGTAACGGCTGAACAGATCGAGGCGAAACATTACAGGTATGATTTCCATGAGGAACAAAAACTTCTCCACATATGACACCATAGGTCACATGGTTTGGCAGCTATGAGTTTTTGAAGAATAAACGTTTTAAAATCTTCTTTTCCAGAGCGGCTTGACAGATCAAGGGGAAACTTCGCTTTTTTTTTTTTTTTTTTTTTTTTTTTTTTTTTTTTTTTTTTGTATACCTTGGTCGAGGCTCGTATGAGAGCTAACACACAACTCACAGCAAGGAGGCATGAGACAAGAGGGGCGGGAGTGGAAGGGACAAAACATTGGGGAACAGACACAGGTGAACTGTGGAAGGGAGAGGGATGGGGATGGGACGGGGAACATGGCGAGGGGAAGATGGACATTAAAGGGACTTTCAGGAAGGAAAGCAGGAGAATTGAAGGAAGTGGGCTTGGGTGGATTATCGGGGGTAGAAAAGATCGAGGATTTGGATGGGGGAAGATAAGAGGTGGTGGTGAACAGCTGTTTTGAAAGCCTGAAGGGAAGAATGGGAAAGAATAGAGTGAGGAAGTTTATTCCAAAGGCGGGAAAAAAGAGGAATGAAAGAGGAAGATGAGCAGTGATTCGTGATTTTGGTAGTTTTACCAGAAGGGGGTTGTTGGCGGACCTTGAGCGCCCTGTGGAAATGTGGTTGGGACAAATCGCAGAGAGAGCAGGGGGGGCAAGGCTGGAGAGGAGTCGGTAGAAGACAGAAAGACCACCGACCAACCTGCGGTGATTGAGTGAGAGGCCCAAAGACTCAGCTTCATTGCGGGAGATGCCAATGATCTTAAAGCCCTGGTTTCGACAGCGTGAAGTCGAGAAAGGTGGGGAGGCAGGAGCACCAGCCCAGAGGGGAGAGCAGTACTCCATCAGGCTACGGACAAAAGCTTTGTAAGTGGTCAGGAGCTCAAGAGGGCCGAGGAAGGACTTTGCACGACGGAGGATTCCCAGTCGGCGACTGGCTTTTGAGGCAAGGTTGGAAATGTGACTTTCCCAGGAAAGGTCATGGCAGATAGTGAGACCCAGAAGCTTGAAAGAAAAGACTTCTTCCAGAGGATTGTTGAGAAAGTGGATGGGGGGTTTTGTAAACGGTCCTTTCGAAGAGACATAGTGAGAGTGTGAGATTTGTCTGGATTGAAAGACATGTTCCACGTGTTGGACCAGTTTGTGATTTTATCCAGATCTGCAGTGAGCGAAGAAGCTGCTGCTTGCCGGGCTGAGGGATGACAGATGGTACGGCAGAGGGTTGAGTCATCGGCAAAGAGAAATAGAGGATTTTCCAGAGAGTCCGAGAGATCATTGATGAAAACCAGAAAAAGAACAGGGCCCAGAACGCTACCTTGAGGAACTCCAGCCTGCACAGGAAGAGGGGATGAAAGAACTCCATTTAGGGGCACACGTTGACTGCGACAGGAGAGGAAGTCTGCGAGCCATGAGTGGAGATGGCCTTGAATACCATGGGCAGAGAGTTTGGTGAGTAGGGCAGGGTGCCAGACTGTGTCAAAAGCACGTGATATGTCCAGGGATACGGCTCGGATTTCCTGTCTGGCATTGAGGACCTCCATCCATTGATGGGAGAGCAGTAGCAGCATATCTAGGGTAGAGTGACCTGGTCTGAAAACCAAATTGATGATTGGAAATCAAGCCATTGGAGAAGAGGAAGGATTTCATGTCTGAAGCGATGATGGATTCCATAACCTTGCTGATGATTGGGAGAAGGCTGATTGGTCTATAGTTACAGGGATCTGTTTTTGCACCTTTTTTATGCAGGGCAGTGATGTTAGCAGATTTCCAAGCAGATGGCAGATGACCTTGGGAAAATGAGAGGGTGAATAGAACAGAGAGAGGGTGAGCAAGAGCAGAAGAGCAGGCTTTGAGGACACGTGGGCTGATGCCGTCTGGACCGGGGTTGCAGAATCTGACTCGAGGTTTGAAAGCAAGCTCTCCACCTTGTCAGGAGAAAAGGATACAGAGTCCAGGGACAGTTGGGTGCGACTGGGTAAAGTGGGTAGAGATAGTGATGGGTTTGGGACACAAGATTTAGCTGCAAACACCGAGTTTAGACATTCAGCTTTATCACGTGTGGAATCAGCAGTGCGGCCATTTGAGGTAAGGGAGGGGATGGAGGGGGAACATACACCAGAAACAGATTTGATTAAACGCCACCAGGATTTTGAGGAGGGAGAGAGGTTTGAGAGTTCAGACTTGAGATGAGAAAGATGTTGTTTTCTGGCTCTCCTGAGGGTAGCTACACACTTGTTCCGAGCTTTGTGGAAAGAACTGAGATTGCTCCTCAGTTGGGTTTGCTTTCCATGAGGCAAAGGCAAGTTGTTTCAGGACAACTGCCTCGCCACAAGCTTCAGTAAACCAAGGGCGGGAGGAAGGGTAAGACAACTGAACACGAGAGGGGATAAATCTGTGCATGAGGGAGAGCAAGTTTCTTTGAAAGAATTCCCAGGATGAGTTGATGTTTGTGAAAGTAGTGATAGGAGACCAGTCTGTAAGTTTGATGGCTGCTCGGAGACCCTGCCAGTCGGCTTGAGTGAAATGCCAGACTCGACGGCGGTGAGGTGGTTCTCTGATAACAGCCAGAGAGATGTCCACTTTAATAAGGACGTGGTCAGAAGAACCAATTGGAGCGAAGGAAGAGCAGCAGATATTGTCAGGGAAATTTGTCAAAATCAGATCCAGAAGAGATGGAGTACCATTGGTTGAGATCCGGGTCGGGAAGTTGACCGATTGAGTCAGTCCCAATGAGTCACAGAAAGCTTTTGCTGATGTCCCATGGCAGGTGAGAGAGGTACCCACACCTAGCCAACTGGCGTGATGACAATTGAAGTCGCCACATAAGAGGAAGAGAGAGTTTGGATGAGAAGATAGAAGATGGTCCATGTTTTCGGAGAGTGAGGTGTAGATGGAGTCATCACTGTTCGGTGGATGGTACAGTACACATATAAACATGAGGTGGGAGTGGAGGGGAAGCCGAAGCCAGAGGTATTCCTGGGGTGTGGGGAGTGAGAGCAGTGCAGGGAGAGTGAGGAATAGAGTCTTTGATGAAGAGAGCAACACCTCCACCAGGACGAGGCTCAGGTCTGTCATACCGTAAGAGGGAGTAACCAGGGAGAGATACTTGGGAGTCAGACACGTCTTGGGAGAGGAAAGTTTCTGTTAGGCAGATAATGTCTGGTTTGTCAGTGGCAACCTGCATGGAAAGATCTGAAAGGTTTGAGCGAAGGCCCCGGATATTTGAGGTCCACACTTTTAATGAAGAGGTAGGGGAGGAGGCTTTTGGTGCAGGAGGTGGAGGGGGCGGGGAGGGTCGGACGAGGGACGAGGGGGGAGGTAAGGAGGGTTGCTGAAGGAGTGTGGGTATTGCAAATTAGCGAGGGGAGGGGGCCGAATGAGGAGGAGAAAAGGCTCTGTGGTGCTGTGAGAGAGGGGGGACAAGAGACAAGGAAGATGGCAGTTGAGGATTTGAGAAGGTGGAGTGAAGAGATGGAGGTGAGAGGGCAGTGGAGGGAGGCAGTATGGTGGATGAGAGGGGGGGCCACTTAGAGAAGGAAGAGTGAGGGGGATGAAAGGTGGGAGAAAGGTGAGGGGGAATTTTTGAAAGAGGTGAGAGGGAGGCTTGGAGGGAGAAGAGTGGGATGGTTGCTTTTGAGAATGAGAGTGAGGGGTGAGGGGGGTGAGTTGGCACTGAAGTTGGAAAAAAGAATGGTTGATGGAAAGCGAGCATCCATGGCAAACTGTGGTTTTTAAAAGTTTTAGGTCAGAGATGCGATTTAACACAATTCTTGATGGATGCAATGAAGGCGAATTCAGAGCATGGAGAGAAGAAGCGCTGTAATAGTTGGATTTTTTTAGGCAAGGAATGAAGGAGAGGTCGAAATGAGAGCAGTCTGTTAAAATAGCAGAAGAGTAGTGCATTGTGAAACAGTAAAGAGTACCACATGTGTGAGAGAGGAAGATGAAGCATTATAAGATCGTTTTTGTTGTTAATATTAATGTATGAGAGAGTTCAACAGATTAGGTCATGGAAGTGTAAAAAAAAAAAAGAAATCGAGGAAGACGAGGAGGAAGTTAAGAGGAAGAAGTAGCAGAATCGGGAGAAGGTTGTTGTTGTTGTTGTTGGGTTTTTTTTTTTTTTTTTTTTTTTTTTTTTTGAGATAAGAAAGAGATTAGTTGGGAGAATGGGGGATGTTTGGAAAGTGGGGAGGATGAAAATTGAAGGTAATGGGGAGGATAGAAATTGAAGGTAATGGGGAGAAAAAACAAACAAACAAAAAAAAAAAAAACGATCGAACACCAAGTGGAACTGGTAGGCCTCAAGCCTAGGACTAGGCCTCAAACACCAGGTGAGAATGTCGACATAAATACTCACAAAATAGCACGATTTTTGAAACAAAACCGAACTAGGAACACACATTAACATGTAGGTGAGAAAATTAAACAGTTAAAACGGGACAAATAACAACCGGAACTTAACTTTGAGAATGTCAGCAGGGAGCCCCGAAGGAGACCTCTTGCCGCTCAAAACCGGAACCGGAAGTCCCAAGCTTGCATCTTCCCCAAGCCTTGGTGATACCAGCGTGTTCACAAATAATTAATTGGTCATGCTGTCTGGTAGCCATATTGGTTTGAACGAAATTTAAAAATATATATATATATATATATATATATATCTTGAACCGCTTCATCAATCGATGTGAAACGTCAGTTATGATTTAGTAGACATGTGGAGTATATGTTTAATCTGATTGGATGCATGGTCTGGCAAACACAATTATTTCATATTTTAAATCAAACGGGACAAGTATGTATTAATGATGTAATAATGTGGGCAGAGGCATACTGGCAATGTTGTGATGTCGAAGGTTGTCGTCCTAGTTTTTTGTAATGTTTGTTATGTGATCTGAGAATGACATGGATGTGTTATGAATGATGCCGAGTATTTTTGTTTGGTGTGAGTGTGGGATAGGGATGTTGTTCAGTGTGCTTTGTGATGAAGCGCTATGCTCCTTGGTGTAATTTGTTGAAAGGGTGACTATTGATTTTGAGGGGGCTGCTTTCAGTCTGTTGTTATCAGGTTTTAGGATGCTGAGGAAGGGTTGAAGTTGCACCGTGGCAGTGTTGATGTTGCTATATGCACAGTTAACGGTTATATCGTCCGCATGTGAGGCTATTTTTATGTTCTCAGGTGGTTGTGGAATGTCGTGCATGAACAGATTCAAGAGTGTGGGGGGAAAGGGACTGAACCTTGAGGGACTCCGTTGGGAAAGCATATGTAACGTGTTCAATGAGGTGGTGTCAGTCACTGTCGCAATGGCGATAAACTTCCGGAATTAATATATTTTTTTGATACAACCATTGCAATCTTTATTTTATTTACATTGAATGATATACTTGAACACTTAGAACACAAATCGCCTTCTTACCATTTCCAAAAACCTCCAGTTTTGCAGTACTTGGACATATTAAGTAAGGTGGTGTAGAAAACCATCAGCGGTGATGAACTTCTGGAATTTTTTGAGAAAACCTTTATTTTATTTCAATTAAATCATCTATGGGGTTGGGTGTTCCATGAACTCTCTAGTTTTTGATGTTTTTGATTATTGTTGACAATCTCATATGTATTTTGACAAGTTTTCAAGATGAAAAATATATTTTCTTAAAAGTTGCATGTGTGTGTGTTTTTTTTTTTGTTTGTTTTTCCACCCGCGATCATTTGTGATGACGGACATTTTTGTTTTCGCTGGCGAACATATTTTCAACGAAGTGGGGTTTAATTTTAAATATAATTTCACTTTGATTGGGCTCCCCAGAGATTATTAGATGGAATTTTATTCTGTATTTAATGCCAGAAATCGAAATTGAGATGCACAGCGAAATTCATTCAAAGCAGCTGTGATTTTCGCGAGCAGAAGCATTGGATGTACTCGCGCTCCTTCGTATAGACTATAGAGGGTATTCTTTGTGTATTTAAAGGGTGTCTGCGGTTAATCACACACAAAATAAGACAATGTATCGTGAATAGTTTATTTGTAATTGGACCTAATGTTTGAAAAGAAATTTGTAACTGACTGCATTCTGTTTTTTTTTTGTCAGATTAAGTTTTCCATTTCAAGTCACCAATTACGTGAATTCATGTTTTTCGTGATCGCGTAAAATCACTGGCTCTACAATAACTGTTTTTTTTCTTTTTCTTTTTATTCTACCCAGTTTAAAAGGACCATCAGCAACGTTACACAGGTTCGGAGAGATGATCTGGAGGTAGAGGCAGTCAGTTCAAGCCAAGAGGTCCCACCCAGTTGCTCTCCGGTTCCAGCACTTGAGCGGGTATCGGTTGGCACTCAGACTCGTCGAGCGGTTGGCAACTGGTCTGCTGGTGGGAGGCCGGTTCATCGTGGCACTCAGACAGGTGGTGAACTGCCATGCCAGGGGGCTTGTCATGACAAGTATGCAAAGGTGTTTGGAGAGTTTAAGGAGCGGATGGCTTCGGAGAGACGCCGTGAGGCTGAATGCATGGTACACGAGGCCACCGAGAAGGTCAGATTGTGCTTTACCGATGTGGTTTGTAGATCAACAAATTTATATTTACAGTGCCTTCAGAAAGTATTCACACCCCTTGACTTTTTCACATTTTGTTGTGTTACAGCCTGAATTTAAAAAGGATTCAATTTTTAAAATCTTATCACCGATCTATACATCATACCTCATAATGACAAAGTGAAAACGTGTATTTAGAAACTTTTGCAAATATATTAAAGATGAAACATGAAAATGTCTTGCATCAATAAGTATTCAACTTTTTGCTGACACTCCAAATTGAGCTCAGGTACATCCAATTTCCTTTGATCATTCTTGAGAAGTCTCCACACCTTGATTGGAGTTAACCTATGACTAATTAAATTGATTGGGCACGATTTAGAAAGAAACACACCGTTCTATGTAAGGTCCCACAGATGACAGTACATGTCAGAGCAGAAACTCTACCATGAATTCCAAGGAAGTGTTCATAGGACTCCGAGATAGAACTGTGAGGAGGCATAGATATGGGGAAGGGTATAAAACAATTTCTTGAGTGTTGAACGTTCCCAAGAGCACAGTGAGCTCCATCATTAGGAAATGAAAAGGATATGGAACTCCCCAGACTCTTCCTAGAGCTGACCATCCGACCAAACTGATGAACCGGACAAGAAGGACCTTAGTGAGGAGGGTGAGCAAGAACCCAATGACCATTCTGACAGAATTACAGAGTTCCTTGGCTGAGATTGGAGAACATGAGAGAAAGATCAGTCTCTGGAGCACTTCACAAATCTAGGCTTTATGGGAGAGTGGCCAAAATGAAGCCACTCCTGAGAAAAAGGCACATGACTGCATGTCTGGAGTTTGCAAAAAGACACGTGAAAGACTGAGATCATGAGGAAAAAGATTTGGTGGTCTGATGAGATGAAAATTGAACTATTTCACCTGAATGCAAAGCGCTACGTCTGGCGGAAATCAAACACAGCTCATCACACATCTAACACCATCTCCAACGTGAAGCATGATGGTAGCAGAATCATGCTATGGGAATGCTTTTCAGCAGTAGGGACTGGGAGACTTCTAACAACAGAGGGAACAATGAATGAACCCAAATACTGGCAAATCCTTGAGGAGAACCTGCTTAGAGTGCAAAAGACCTTAGACTGGCAAAGATTTACGTTCTAACAGGACAATGACCCCAACCATACAGCCAAAGCAACAGTGGAATGGCTTTATAACAAGAAGGTGAAAGTGCTTGGATGGCCCAGCCAAAGCCCAGACTTGAATCCCATTGAGAATCTGTGGAAACACTCTAAGATTGCTGTGCACCAACACTCCGAACAAGCCTGGCGTTGGCTTAGCGGCTCGGGCGGCTGGCTTAAGATCCTAGGATCCTGAGTTCAAGCCCCGATGGCTGCTGAATTAACACCAGGTGGGGTTGTCTCAACCTGTCATCCTTCCGTGATCAGCGAAATGAGTACCAATGTACTGGTAGAGGGGCACAGCATCAGCAGCACAGCCACGCTTCCAAGAAATGATAGCTACCCCGGCAGCCAAGCAGCCAGACGCAACAACAGAACAGAACCGGCGCTCCCCATCCAACTTCAGAGCAAATCTGCAAGGAAGAATGGGAGAAAATCCCCAAATCCATCTCTGAAAAGCTGATACAGATGTACCCAAGAAGACTTGAAGCTGAAATCGCTGCCGAAGGCGCTTCTACAAAGTATTGACCCAGGGGGCTGAATAGTTGTGCAAATTAGATATTCCTGCATTTCATTTTCAAGAAATTTGTAAAGATTTCCAAAAACATGTTTTCACTTTGTCATTACGAGTTCTTTTGTGCAGACAGTTGACAAAAAAAAACAATCTCAATTTGATCCATTTTCAATTCAGGCTGCAACACAACAAAATGTGAAAAGGTCAAGGGGTGTGAATACTTTCTGAAGGCACTGTGTATGCAGTCACCACTTTAGTCACCGTGCATAGTACAATCTTGGCTCTCTGCATATTTGCAGCTGTTGCAGTACTGTATTTAACTTGTACCTGTTGCTTCCAGCTTCGTGGGGAGTTGGAGGAAGAGAAGAGACAAGCAGTGAGCAGCATTCAGGCCGAGACAGACAGGAAGAGTCGGCATATCAAGGAGAAATGCAAAGAGGAGTTTTTGGAGGAGATCAAAAAATTAGCTGCTCAACACAAGCAGATGATTTCTCAAACCAAGAAAAAGCAGTGGGTAAGTCTCATCACAACTGCATCTTATTTACCCCATCTCTCAACTGATGCAATACCTTTTATTTCTCAACGGTGTTTACCATGTCACGATAATACCGATGTGCTATCCTTTACCAGTGCTACAACTGTGAGGAGGAGGCAATGTACCACTGCTGCTGGAACACCTCATATTGCTCCACAAAGTGCCAGCAAGAACATTGGCATGCAGAGCACAAGAGGACCTGCCGTCGCAAACGCTGAGATAAACGGTCTCACCTGTTTTTCCCTCCACTTCTTTGCCTCCCCCCACTACCTATTCTCAACCTCCAATTATTTTGTTCCACAATCTGCCCATGTCCTGCTACATCTTACCTTCATCGGATAAGTTGACCTGACCCGACTAGCCTTTGCAGTTAATTCGCTGTCTTGAGGCCGTTCACTCACAGACCTTCGGCGAGGAATCCCGCCTGGTGGGTAGGTGGCTACTCCAGGGCTCATGGCCAAGTTCCCTCACTTTTCTTCCCATTCCTGATGCTGCTCTGGATTCCTCTCCAGCCTCCTGAACGGTTTATTACCTACTTATTGCAAGTGTCAACAAGAGAACTGAACCAGACTTTTTTTTTTTTACCTATTGTGTAGGTTTTCATTTGACGAACATTTCAAATCGCAACAGTTGTGATGACAAACATTTCAGGAGGTTGTACAAAGTGGTTTTGTGTCAGCATTTTGCTGACGGTTTAAATGAAGGTAGAACGAGGCACAGCACATAATCTTATTGTACTCGGACCACGTCTCAAGCAAAATCTATCACAAGTAATTAGACATGCATGCGTTTGCATACTCGTGATTTATACTCGGGATGGCAGTTTTATATTGATGGATGTGTAGGCACATAATTTGGTCAGCAATTGTTGCCGTCGTCACACTCTAATGTACAGCCGACATCATTGTCGTTAGCATTTCATCAAAATCCCAGGTCGTTTGAGATGGCCTTGTTCTTTTCATGTCCGAACCTTTTACACACGGTTGAGGTCTTATTAATGTATTAGTCAGATGGAGAACAATGTAAATGAGCGATATTTTTTTTTCCTCACCCCCCTCCCCCCACTCCCCATCTCCCTCGTGTCACCTTTTTCCTCCCCCCTCCCTCTTCTACCCCCAACAATTGTAACTTGCTTTTATGAAGAAAAAAATTATGTTATTTTTTATCTACAGTGTAGTTAGTACATGTCTAACGATGTATAACAAGGCTGGTTGTATTTGCTTTGCATCTGCTCTTAGGGCTGTCTTGAATTTTACTACTTTGCTTGTTTTTTTAATCGGTGTATGCTTCTTTGCCTTTGTAAATAGCTTTACTGTGAATTGTTCTATCTGGGAGAAAACAAACAAACAAACAAACAAACAACAAGGAGACGAAGCCAGAGTCCGAATGGGCCCTGTTTTACCAAATTTGAGGCCAGCTTGTTGTACAGTGTGATCGAGTGACATATATTTTCCTAAAAAAGAAAAGTTTATTTAAAAAGAAAACAGCCAAAACGTACCAGGTCTATCTTATTGAGGAGGATAATGCGCAAGTCAAATTTCACATGTTCACGGGATAATGTCGAGGGAATTTTGAATCTGTAAACTTGTATAACAATCGATGCATTATTTCCTGAAGTTCACGTCGCTCCCTGTAACCGCATCACCAGCATATGATGCCAGTAGATTAGATGGTTGAACTATTCGGTGACTCCCAGTTCCATTCCACTGTTTGATCCGGCAGTCTGTGCAGCACAATCGATGACTATTTGCCTACTTATCAGATTTTGGCGAATTTGTGTGTTGCGTTTAATGAAGCGGTGTTGTCGGTTCCTGCCTGGTAAAAGCAGGCGTTCGGTGTGATGTTACATTAGTTTGTGTCAATCTCGTAGTGAAATCATCACTTCATCCAAATTCTATTAGCCATTAATTGCAGCTCATCTCTGTGATATATCAGGCATAAACAAGCTTTGTAAATTGCCTTCGGCATTTCGCTATGCCCGCTTCAGTGTTTCTAATCATGTCTAACGATCTCTCTGTCTCTTTATCCCTATCTCTATCTATCTCCATCTATCTTTATCTGTGTTGCATTATTGCTTGAAGAAATTTCATATTTGTTGGAAATCCAGATACTGACTGATTGTTGTCAGGCCTTTCCTACATTAAAGAACTGATCTTGGTTTAGATATAATTCCTTATTACTGAGAAAGGAATTGGATGAATGGTGACAGCATTGTAACATGAGCGTCAAGTCTACGTTGCACCATTTTAGGTCGGACTGCACATTGCACCTTTTGCGTTATCAGCTGGTTATCCAAACCATCAAACCGTTGTACAACTGAAGCATCATCTTGTGCTT
>NC_140962.1:17381991-17394491 GCF_056783735.1 Eptatretus burgeri | reverse complement strand
AAGTATGCTGTAACTGGAATTACTTTATGGTGTTAAATTAATTGTTCAAGGTGATATTTACTGAAAATATTGTGAATTCTCGATGCAAGGGGCTAAGGTTCCAATAAATTGTCGGAATGAGAAATAAACAAAAGAATAATAATGATACTGCACGTTGCAATTAAGCAAGACTAATTTTAAACATCTGAGGTGGAAGGACTGCTATAGATTTTACTAATATATATATATATATATATATATATATATATATATATATATATATATATATATATATATATATATATATATATATATATATATATATATATATATATATATATATATATATATATATATATATATTGTTACGGATTCGCGCCCGCCGGCGTGCTGACGGCCACGTAACTCGAATCGCGGCACGTCGCCCACCGGACGGACAATCCAGTCGTGACCCTCTCGGACTAACGCCGGGAACCAGTCACGGGTGGACCTTTCGGTCTCACCGCGATCGAGCCAATCAGCCCCCGCGTGGGATAGGGTTGCTCGCCAAATTCGACCTACCTAAGTACCCACACGGAGGGTAGATCGGGCGATCGCACCTCGCCGCAGGTCGACTTCGGACATGGGCCACTTAAGCGACCCGTTCCGTACTATCGGGATAACCGAGCGGTGTTATTCGTCGACCTCGACGGTTCGATTAATTATCGGGCGTATTCAGCCCACTACCAACCCTTTACGTGAAGCAAGATGAGGATTCAATGAAAGAATTGACGAAGCGAAGCGGGAAACAGTTCAACACAAAGCAAATTTATTCGTGGCACACGGGAAGCACACATATTCAATTCCACCAAAAGCACATAGAAAAGGAAAAGAAACACAATGCAATTTTACACAAAAAGCAAATGCGACAATGCAGATCTAATACCGATTACGCGAGCACACGGCAACACTTATACAATTTTACTTCACAGACGGCGCCGACAACACGTACCCAAAACCAAGAAAAAGAACACCCTCAAAGATGAGGCGGGCCTGAGGCCAAGACCGGGTCGGGCCTACCCGTCTGGTGAAGAGACGCGGAGCGGCGATGGTGCCTCAACTCCGCGGGCCTCGCGGACAGTGTCTGGTAGGGGGTGGGAAAGGGGCCCCCTTGGTCGCACTATCTCAGCGCGGGGGGAAACAGGAGGGGGTTGCTGATGCTCGGGGTATAGAGGATTTCCACTCTGCCTCGAGTCCCGCGACGAGCGTCTCCACCTCGGCCAGGTCGCGCCGTCGGCCTCCCTGGTGTGCAGCTCCCTGCACGACGCGAGCACCCCCTCGTCTGCCCTCGCCGCCTCTCCACAGCTCCGTCCCCTCCGCTCCGACTCCAACGCACACGACGACGACCAACTCCTTCTTGCTTCTTCTTCCCAACTCCACCGCCCGCGAAGTCTTAACTCCTTATCCACTTGACTGACGAACGCGGTCGCTTATATAAGCCCCGTGGCTTCGCTCTCTCATCTTTGACCCCCTCCCTTCGACCTTTCACCTCGCTCCCCATTGGCCCGAGAAAAAGTGGGCGTGAATGCTTTTTGATCCGTTTTTGAAGCAGAAAATCCGTGGTTTTGTACACGCTGTTCGGCGCGCGCCCTGCACGAGTCCAACACCGGTACCCACAAGCGGCGCAAGAACGGTGGCGATGCGACGGTTGCGAGGTGTGACGTGAAGGTCGTGGCGGTTGTGGTTGGTGGTTGATGTTGTGACTGGTGGTGGTAACACTAGCGGTTGGTCCAAAATAAAGATAGTAAAAGAAAAACGGCTATCCTGAAGAGTCGCAGCACGCATAAATGACATGTATTCCCACTAGACAACGGGTTTAGGCCTAACTACACACATACTTACCGAGCGAGATATCTCACCTAAGGGACCTGAATGGTGGTTTGCGAATTTGGTAACCACAACACTACCCCCTCCCCTTTTTACAGACTCGTCCCGAGTCGTCAAATTTTCGTGTGCCA
Source organism: Eptatretus burgeri (assembly GCF_056783735.1). NCBI lineage: Eukaryota > Metazoa > Chordata > Myxini > Myxiniformes > Myxinidae > Eptatretus > Eptatretus burgeri. The sequence goes on along the minus strand of NC_140962.1, from coordinate 17,392,515 downwards.
TCATGTGTAGTTTTCCCCTAGTACATTTTACCTACGGATCCCTGAGTGCGACATTCATGGTATTCGTGTCCCCAAAATAAATAACCTGAGGGCTGCGTAACTACCTAAACAAACTCACTCACACGGACGACTTAAATAAAATTGCCGGCGCTAGACAGACATGCCGGGGGCGCACTCATATGTAAAGTACATCTTACCCTTAACTTACAAATTTTACACTAAACCATGGCCCAGGATCACTGAACTCTGCAAAAGAAAACAGTTAGCAGGGAGCCAGGCTGCCCGCATGCAGTCTCTGGCTCAAAACAATGCAGGTGACAGGGAACGTGGCTGGCTGCTCACACGCAGTCCAAGGCCTTCCCTTTTTGAACTGAACGCAGTGAACCACAACGGTGCATGGGCTGCACAACGCAGTCTCCGTGCCAGCTCAAGTGGCACACGCAATGAACACAACGAATGGATGGACGCAAACACGGTGCATGGGCTGCACCAACGCAGTCTCCGTGCCAGCTCAAGTGGCACACGCAATGAACACTACAAATGGATGGGTGAATGGATGGACGCAAACACGGTGCACGGGCCGCCACTGCAGGCCCGTGTTGTAGCTGCCAACAGGGCAGTTCTCGCAGCTTGCAAACTGTTGCCTGGCGGATCCTGGCGCACATGGAAATGAACAGGGGGGGGGGGGGCAGAGCAAAAATTGAACGGGGCTGGTGAACATGGGCAGTGGGCATGGCATGGCAAAGGCAGCAGGCAAACACAGCCCGCAGAAGAAGGCCGCTGCAGGCAAACACAGCCGGCAGATGAAGTGGGCCAGCACAGACCTTGCAGCAAAACAACAGCTGCCGATGAAGTTGGCAGGCACAGGCCTTGAAGAAAAACAGCCAGCCGGCTGAAGTGGCCGGCACAGGCCTTGAAGCAAAACACGGCCAGCCGATGAAGTGGCCGGCACAGGCCTTGCAGCAACACAACAGCTGCCGATGAAGTTGGCCAGCTTTTGCCGTCAGTGGAAGTTGGTGGAGGGAGTGCGGTGGTGCTGGCCACTTGGAAGGCGGGCTCGGACCTACCTACCTGTCTCCCTCCCAACCTATCGCCTTTGCCTGTCACTGTACATACCCACCCCCTTAATTTGTGAAAACCCAATTTAGCCCCCACTTATTTTTATTTTTATTTTTATGTTTACTTCCCCTCTATAAATCGTCCCCTCACCCCCTTTATCGTCTTTGTTCGGCTAACCTATCCTGTCACCTAGCCTACTCCCAACCCCTACGTTCCCTTCCCGGAGGGGAACAAGGGAGAGCTCGCGTCCTGTGTCGAGGCCCAATTCAAGCCTCAGAATGGCCTCCCCAGAGTTCGGCGATCTATAACCAAAGTGGGTCCAGCGGCCCACAACGAGAGCGAGGGGATGGATGGTGCGGAGGGGTACACTTCCTAATCTACCCTAACCATTTAACTGTTAAACTACCCCGGGGCTTTCAACAAGCGCCTCTCTCTTAAACTATTGGTTCTAACAACCCAGATTCCCGTCGCCTGTGTTGGTGTCCTCACAATTTCGGGCCTCACCCCCCAATTTTCTCTCCGTGCCCTCACACGGTCTCCTGGCTGGGACACGTGGCTCCCTTAGGCAGGCACGACCCTCTGCCGAATCTCCCGCTATGGCACCCCCGGGCACTACACTGCCTCCGAGCCTACCAGCTCCCTAACACCGGGGAGTGCCCCCCATGGCACCTCCCCTGAAACGCACACGTGGCAGGCTGGCTTCCCAGGCCCCTTTCCGAGGGTCACCCTTGCCCACAACACTGCCCACGCGGCTAATGGCGCCCCGGGCCCCCGCACCAAGCAGGCGCACCCGTGCCCACTACTCTATCCCGGCCCCCCATGGGCCCTTGGCCTACCACCGCCGACTAGCCTGGTGCCCGGGGTACCCACTCAGCGATACTCACCTTTCGCAGCCACGCTCCCAAGCCCGTCAACAGGGCTCCTGCACCCCTCCAAATGGGTTTCGAGCCTACACTCCCACCAACAACAAAACGACCTCCATTTTTCAATTTGACTAACCCAGCTAACTCACTTTACTCTGACCCCGGGGTCCCTTGGGCGGGAGTCACTCCTCCCCCCAATCACTCATCGCACCATGCATTCCCCATTCGCTCCATTCACACAGACCCGCTGGCCTCACTCACTCACCAAGCACATGCTTCCACTTCACTCACCAACTCTTCAACACACACACCACTGAACTCTGCCATCCTTCTAACTACATCCCCTAACTAACTCGTGCTCCCACGTCGTCCCTTAAACTATAGCACGTTCCTTTTAACACTACGTAGCTAAGCTACGTCCCCTCTACACATTCACAAGTCTGTCTCTGTCTCCTAATCTCTTTAATCAATTTCCCCACCTAAATCTCGCTACAATCCCTCTAACTAATCCATTCCACAGACTCCATGAGGACTTACCCCTGCCCCATGAAGTCGGTCTAACTAAGCTAACCCTTCCCCCTAACTAGTTTCCATCCTGTGCCCCTGGGGTCAAGGTGTCTTCCACCCCTTGCCCAGGAATCCTGTGCACCCGAAAGTGAGGCTTACTGTTTTTTTTTTTTTTCATGCGCAGCACCTGCGCGGCAACTCAGAGCTCGCGCACTTTGCACCTGCCCGTGACGTCATGCAGCTGCACGTGTACCTCGTCCCTCCTTGGACGGTACCATCCGGCCGGGATACCCCTCCTGCCGGATTCCAACCACACGTGCAGCCATGACGTCACCGTGCGCATAAAAAAAAAACAAGCCCCACGTCTCGAGGGGTTCCCCACGCGAACACACGTGCTTTGCCCGTTGGAGCTTAACACACACGATCGCGTGGAGAACCCGTCTGGTCCAAATCCATTTTCCTGCCTAAACTTTGTCCGTCCGCGGGATCGGCAAATCCACCGCGTGCGTTTCCGGACCGGGACTTCACTCCCGCAAGCGAGCACGTGGCGGTCTCGTGCGTTGCACAGCACGGACCTCGTGCTCACTGCTGGGTGAACCCGGCACGGTCCCCGAAATAGCTACAGCCGCTACTCGGCTTTCTTTCCTGTCATGTCGCCGTCGTCGCCATTCGACACACGCACTCCCGCGTGTTACGACGCACACACTCCACACCATCAAACTCACCCCGGGAGACGCGGCTGCATGTTCACACATGCCAACCGACATCTCCCTCACATACCGCTCTCTCACACACACAGTCTCCCTTGCATACGGCCGTTCACTCACGCATGCTACCTCTTTCGCACACGTGGCTCCACGCACTCGCGCGGGGGCACTCACCCGCGGTGCCTCACTCACACACACGGCGACACTCACACACGGTGCCTCACTCACACACGCGGGGGCACTCACCCGCGGTGCCTCATCCACACACGGCGTGCTGGGAAGCACGCACTCCGGCACCATCGCCACCACACCACTCACACACGGGGTCGCTTCCACACACGGGGACGCACTCACACCTTGCACCACACACACAGGGACAACCACACTGGGGATTTGTGTCCCCACAAGGGTCTCCGGGGCCTCTACACCCCCCAAGCTCTCCGTGCACCCGTCCACAGCACTCGTCCCCTCAACCTCGCAAAACACGACCGAACTCACCTGGTCGTGACTCGCCTCAAGGGGGCATACTCCCTCCCCTCGTTCCTGGAGGAGGCCATCCAGGTGCTCGCACTGGGTCTCTGCACGCTCCGCGAGCTCAACCCCATTGTCCTCCACTACCTGTGTGTGTGCGCGTCACTTACCCCGTCTTCATCGTGTTGTCTCTCTATACATTTATGTTTCTGTCGTCGTCACCTCGTGTCTCGTCTCACACGTTTTGGTCTCCCCATTTAATTTTTCCCTTTTGGTCACCGTCGATTCTTCTGTCACGACCCTCGCCCAACACGCCCCCCAAATTATTTTTTTACCCGCCTCCACCGCGGGCCTGTCAGCCGTTGCACCCCCTTCCAGCTCGTTCGCTCCCACACGTGGAGTCGCCATTCCTATCTCTCTGGTCACGGCCTTCATGCCCACCTGCAGGCATCGGCCCATGTTCTGCGTCTCACCCCGCAGCTTTTTCATTTCTTCCCTCATTTGCTGTGTATTCGCATCCATCGTCATTTTCACTTCATTTGTATTTGTATCCATCTTTTCGTTCATTTGTTGTGTATTCGCATCCATCTTTTGTGTATTCGCATCCATCTTTTCGTTCATGCCTTTCATTTCGTTTGTATTTGCATCCATCCTTGCTGTCATTGCCGCCAGCATGGCGCATAGCTGGGCCGTGTCGGATGCACTCAGCTGAGCCGTTTCGGCAAGGGTTGGGGAAGGGTTTTGGTGGAGAGGGGGGGGAGGTGTCGTACACCGCGGCCGCTGCCGCACCTATTTCGGGCTCTGGGTTCAGTTGGACGAGTTCATGTTCCTGCACGGGCATTCCATCCTGGGCCATGGATCCTACACATTCTACATCCATTTCTAATACCCCCGGCTCCCGCTCACCTTGAGACGCCATCTTGCTTCTCTTAAAGGGTTAATTTCGCTCGCTCGTAATTTGGAGGGAATCGGGGGTCGCTTCTCTCACCCCTGGACCGATTCCCGTGAATTTAGCTGGAGACAGGAGAGCCCGTTTTCCTGTTCTCCGATACCAGTGCCGCGAGGAGGGCGATTGATTTGTATCCCACTCCTGACACCAGTGTTACGGATTTCGCGCCCGCCGGCGTGCTGACGGCCACGTAACTCGAATCGCGGCACGTCGCCCACCGGACGGACAATCCAGTCGTGACCCTCTCGGACTAACGCCGGGAACCAGTCACGGGTGGACCTTTCGGTCTCACCGCGATCGAGCCAATCAGCCCCCGCGTGGGATAGGGTTGCTCGCCAAATTCGACCTACCTAAGTACCCACACGGAGGGTAGACCGGGCGATCGCACCTCGCCGCAGGTCGACTTCGGACACGGGCCACTTAAGCGACCCGTTCCGTACTATCGGGATAACCGAGCGGTGTTATTCGGCGACCTCGACGGTTCGATTAATTATCGGGCGTATTCAGCCCACTACCAACCCTTTACGTGAAGCAAGATGAGGATTCAATGAAAGAATTGACGAAGCGAAGCGGGAAACAGTTCAACACAAAGCACATTTATTCGCGGCACACGGGAAGCACACATATTCAATTCCACCAAAAGCACATAGAAAAGGAAAAGAAACACAATGCAATTTTACACAAAAAGCAAATGCGACAATGCAGATCTAATACCGATTACGCGAGCACACGGCAACACTTATACAATTTTACTTCACAGACGGCGCCGACAACACATACCCAAAACCAAGAAAAAGAACACCCTCAAAGATGAGGCGGGCCTGAGGCCGAGACCGGGTCGGGCCTACCCGTCTGGTGATGAGACGCGGAGCGGCGATGGTGCCTCAACTCCGCGGGCCTCGTGGACAGTGTCTGGTAGGGGGTGGGAAGGGGGCCCCCTTGGTCGCACTATCTCAGCGCGGGGGGAAACAGGAGGGGGTTGCTGATGCTCGGGGTATAGAGGATTTCCACTCTGCCTCGAGTCCCGCGACGAGCGTCTCCACCTCGGCCAGGTCGCGCCGTCGGCCTCCCTGGTGTGCAGCTCCCTGCACGACGCGAGCACCCCCTCGTCTGCCCTCGCCGCCTCTCCACAGCTCCGTCCCTCCGCTCCGACTCCAACGCACACGACGACGACCAACTCCTTCTTGCTTCTTCTTCCCAACTCCACCGCCCGCGAAGTCTTAACTCCTTATCCACTTGACTGACGAACGCGGTCGCTTATATAAGCCCCTTGGCTTCGCTCTCTCATCTTTGACCCCCTCCCTTCGACCTTTCACCTCGCTCCCCATTGGCCCGAGAAAAAGTGGGCGTGAATGCTTTTTGATCCGTTTTTGAAGCAGAAAATCCGTGGTTTTGTACACGCTGTTCGGCGCGCGCCCTGCACGAGTCCAACACCGGTACCCACAAGCGGCGCAAGAACGGTGGCGATGCGACGGTTGCGAGGTGTGACGTGAAGGTCGTGGCGGTTGATGTTGTGACTGGTGGTGGTAACAATGGCGGTTGGTCCAAAATAAAGATAGTAAAAGAAAAACGGCTATCCTGAAGAGTCGCAGCACGCATAAATGACATGTATTCCCACTAGACAACGGGTTTGGGCCTAACTACACAAATACTTACCGAGATATCTCACCTAAGGGACCTGAATGGTGGTTTGCAAATTTGGTAACCACAACAATATATATATATATATATATATATATATATATATATATATATATATATATATATATATATATATATATATATATATATATATATATATATATATATATATATATATATATATGTAGTGGCATGTGCCTGTAATCCGGCTCCTCGGAGGCTTGGGTTGGAGGATCGCTTGATGACGGGCACTCTGCGCTTGGCCGTGCAATGAGAGCGTGTAGGGCAGCCTGGAATCGTGGCGAAACCCAATCCTTATCCCTGTGTCGTAACAGACGACCAGGGTTGCGTCAAGAAGGGCATCCGGCGTAAAACCTGTGCCAAATCAGTATGCGGATCATAACGGATGATCCGCTGTGGCGACCCCGAAAGGGAGCAGCCGAAAGATGAAGAAAAAAAAAAATGACCGTTTTTACAGCCATTTTTCCCTGCTGTGCAGGGGTTTTGCTTTTTCTTGAGGCAATGTTTTATGGCCGGATGCCCTTCCTGACGCCAACCCTGGTCGCCTCTTACGACACACAGGGAGATGGTACACCTATTCTAACCGGGGCATACACCGGGACCAGTACACTGGTACTCATTTCACCGACCTCGGAAGGATGACAGGCTGAGTCAACCCCCTGGTGTTAATTCAGCAGCCAACGGGGCTTGAACTCAGGACCCTGGGATCCCAAGCCACCACTCTAACCACTAAGCCAACACCAGGCTCAGCTGAAAGAAGAACAACAATATATATATATATATATATGTATATATATATATATATATATATATATATATATATATATATATATATATATATATATATATATATATATATATATATATATATATATATATATATATATATATATATATATATATATATATATATATATATATATATATATATATATATATATATATATATATATATATATATATATATATATATATATATATATATATATATATATATATATATATATATATATATATATATATGTCTTATTGAAAGTTTTATTTTAAAGTGCCAGGATAGCTAAGACTCGAGGCATTGCACTCACTTTTGAGTTGTCTGGCTTGGGTTCACATCTCGACTGTGTGAATGTTCGATGTCTGTGCCATCCTTTGGAACGACATTAAGCCGGAGAACCAGTCTGCTAGCATTGGTCATTGGCGAACGTTAAATATCTCTTGGTGACTTTTGTGAAGAGTGGGCGAGTTATCGGCGGCACCTTGAACAAATCTCAATTTCCCGTCTAAACTGTCTTGCCAACCCGCATGTGCCAAACGTGGAAGGGACACCAACTCCCTGCCAGCATGAGTTGAGGGAGGGCTTTGTCCTGCAGTCGACTGAAAACTGGCTGTTATTGATGTAACTTCTGTACGATGTAAATATAGCATTTTAAAACTATACTAGCAGGTACTGGTGGAAATTCCATGCAATGTAAAATGTGACATCAGCAGTATTATGCAAAGAACATTCAAATTTCATGTGAATATAGCAAGCTGCTTGATAACAGAATGCACCCCAGATCCTCGGGGACTTGTTGCTCAGATGTGGGATACTCAACTGAAGGTAATTGGGGTGGGAATTACGTAATTTGTTCAGGATGCCGCTGATAGTTTGCCTACTCTTCGCAAAAGATACTGTGGGATCTTTAACATCTATCAACACTTCCGTGTGTGTGTGTGTGTGCGTGTGTGCGTGCGTGCGTGCCTGTGTGCGTGCGTGCGTGCGCGCGTGTGTTGTTGATTGGTATCTACATATGGGGTTTCAGAATGTTGAATGGAGTCCTCCCAGGGTGGGCTCAAGTATCCACCTTCATCTCGGTAATGGGGTCACGATTCATGGACCAAGCTGTGAAGGTTTCTGTTCTCAAAGTTTTGTGTCAAAGGTTCTCTTCAGGATCATCGTTGAGCCCTGGACATCTTCCATCTGCAGTTCGTTTGTAATAATATTCCCAGGGCTGATTTTTAGCTCACCTGTAAAGTCGTTCCAGGGAGCTTTTGGGATGGCACGTCATACGTCCACAAATACTTGCAACTTTTTCTTAGAAACTACACATGCGATTTCAATGAAATTTGACCACAACCTTCATCACCCATGATGGCATTTTTTAAAACCCTGGGTCTGAAGGGGTCTACAAAAGCAGTTTATGGGGTGGGGGGTGGGGTTTCCTCCCCAAAGAGGTATTTGCTTTCTTCTCAGAAACTACACGCAATTCCGATGAAACTTTACCACCATCTTCACCACCCGTGATGTACCAAAGTTTGTTCATGGCATTAAAAAAAAAATCCATGGGTATTTACTTTATTCTATGTTAGATATTTTCTGGGTCATCCATGCCTACTCGTGGTTGCCTGGTTATCTTATCCAGCCACGACCAGGTATTTCCCCTATGTTTAATGTCTCTGTGAGGTTTTTTGTCATCATACCTGTAGGTCCAACTATCACTGGAACAACTTTGGCATTCTTCAGCTTCCTGGATCTTCTCACTTCATTCTTGAGGTCTTAGTATTTGGTCATTTTCTTGATTTCTGCATCGTTTAGTCCAAAATCACTGGTATTAACACCTCAATCAGCAATGCCTTCTTCTCTTTTTTTAATACCTAAGTATGATATCTGGTGGCAAAGCTTTTTTTGATGTTCATGCCCGATGTGATCATGAGGTCGTACGTGAGCGGAAGGTACTTCCATGTTTTCAGTGATTACTTTTGGTACATGTTCCCACAAATTTTCTGGAACTGGGACATCAAAGTTTTTATCCCCCGCCGCGTGGTGGAAGGGGGATATTGTTGTCACCCAGGTCGTCCGGCTGTCCATCCGTCCGTCCGTCCGTCAACATTTATAGCTGTGAGTGCGATAACTCATAAACTGTTCGCCATATCGATTTGAAATTTGAGTCACACATGTACCACCTGAAAAGGAAGAACCCTATTGAATTTGGGCGTGGCCGGATCCAAGATGGCCGACTGGGGTGGCCATCTTGAAAAAAATGTTTTTTGTAATAAATGGAAAACCGCTTATGTGATTTCAATTATTTTGGTGACTACGTTCCTCACCCCTGTAGTCCAGTAGAATTACACTATAACCTGAAACAAATTGCAATAGTTTTTTTATTGCTGGATCTTGTTCAGGGGGTCACTCTGAATGTCCCAATATAAAATAGGACAAAATAGGACCATCGGAAGTGCCCTAATTTGCATAAATTCAAAATGGCTGCCATTGAGCACTTGGGGGGCTGATATCTCCGAAACGGTGCATTTTAGACCCAATAAATGTATTATTAGCAGATAGGAAAGTGACCCCAAGGAATCCAAATATGTAGTCAAAATTTGTATATGACGTCAAATATGTCAAATGACGTCATTGATGATGTCATTGATATAATTTATGTTAAATTAATGTTTTCCTCAATGTTTTTGTCGGAAGTACATGTATGACGTTCTTTGGAAATATCCTAGTCTGAAATGTGTTCCATGAGCTATGCCTTGTACATTAACAAATTCAATTTCAAATGTATACCTCCACAGAGTCTGTCCTATACATGCCCTGGCTTATTCACATGATGAGGTTTTACTTAGTCTGAATCAATATCGGTGGCAACATCCCCCTTATTAGTGCATGATGTCCTTTTGCATCCCGTGCATGATGGTGAACACTCGAAGCCATTTTCCGACAGCTGCAACTTAGGGTGTCACAATCACCCTTGCATTGGCACCGGATTATTTTCAACAGATATTCCGGTGCAGGAAGCAAGTCCATCTTGCTTGGCTGCATTCGACCATCTGACAAATGCCACCCCCAATCCGTTGGATTCAGTTATTCTTGTCTCATCCAAACCTGGGCTTGATAATAAACCCTCTGTGAGTGATATCTTGCTGCGTTGGATGTTGGAGGTAGCGTCTGTACTTGGACACTGCGAGCACTGGTAGCCACCTTTTCTGAGAACTTCCTGGCTCTCAGGTCATCCAGGCTTTCTTCCATCTTTCCACCACATAGAAAGACAAGAGCGCTCTCTCCTGCTTTATCTACATCCTCTACCCCCAACCCTTCTTGAGCCAACTTTAGAATTTGCGACTTAAACTCATGATGATTTTGGGATTTCTTCACGGGCGCTCCTTTCCCTATCCCAAATATCCTGGATGTTGTGTCGCATCCAGCAATGGCATGGATCACTGGCAAGAGACTACACAATTCTTTCCCCAACTGCTTCTTGAGGCAAACAATGTCCTAGACTCTCCTCTTCACCTCCTTCTCCCCACACTTGCGTTCTGACCT